>NC_092147.1:9994346-10131846 GCF_045791955.1 Oncorhynchus clarkii lewisi
AACATAAGTAATTTATTTGTGTCTATTTAACAATAACTGGTGATAGTGGGTTGAACGACATTAAGTTGTGTAGCCTACAGGGACATTCAAATAATGGTGTGCAATTACTACAGTACAGTTTTTAAATAATTGATTATACAAAAAAAATAATATGCAGAGAAAGGGCCACAACACAGTATGGTTTCAAACTTTCAAAGCTGCTCTCTTTATATCTCAGCAGCTTAGCCTTTCGAAGCTAGGGGGCACTATTTTTATGTTTGGAAAAATAACTTTCACAAGGTAAACGGCCTATTTCTCATGACCAGATGCTAGAATATGCATATAATTGACAGATTAGGATAGGAAATACTCTAAAGTTTCCAAAACTGTAAAAATATTGTCTGTGGGTATAACATAACTGATATTGCAGGCGAAAGCCTGAGGATAATCCAATCAGGAAGAGTCTCTTATTTTGAAACCTCTGTCTTCCTATGCGTGCCTGTCCTCCATTTAAAGGGATATCAACCAGATTCCTTTTTCTGTGGCTTCCCTAAGGTGTCAACAGTCTTTAGACATAGTGTCAGGCTTTTATTTTGAAAAATTAGTGTGAAGGATCACATTGCTTAAGTGGAGAGGTGGGGGCTCTTGAGCAATTGAGGAAACCGGCCATTGTTCCTCGCGCTGTTATGGAAAAAGCTACACACTCGGTTGATATATTATTGAATATATATTTTAAAAACTACCTGAGGAATGATTATAAAAAACTTTGGACATGTTTCTGTGGACATTATGAAGACTATTTGGAATTTCCGTCTGCGTTGTCGTGACCGCTCTTTCCTGTGGATTTCTGAACATAACGCGACAAACAAACGTCGATATTTTGGGTATAAAAATAATCTTTATGAAACAAAAGGAACATTTGCTGTGTAACTGGGAGTCTCGTGAGTGAAAACATCCGAAGATCATCAAAGGTAAACGGTTAATTTGATTGCTTTTCTGATTTTTGTGACCAAGCTTCCTGATGCTAAGTGTACATAATGCTATGCCTGCTATCGATAAACTTACACAAACGCTTGGATTGCTTTCGCTGTAAAGCATAATTTCAAAATCTGAGACGACAGGGTGATTAACAAAAGGCTAAACTGTGTTTCAAAATATTGCACTTGTGATTTCATAAATATGAATATTTTCTAGTAATATTATTTGACTGTTGCGCTATGCTATTCAGCGGTTGCAGACGGAAATTATCCCGCTACAGGGATTGGTAGCGTCAAGAAGTTAATGAATGTGAACTCTCTTGGCTGAGACATGGTGTGATTAGTGTGCAAAAGGCCAAAGCTGTCGATTGCCATGACAGGACTCCATCTAAAGCCTCTAATTTATGATTTTCTGTTGCATCAATTAGCACTGCGGGCCGAGACTGCCGATACCTACAGGTGGCTGGGATTTTGCTGAGAAGACAATCTGTTAATAACTCGCTTTGGCTACTGTTCCAAAGGACATAAACACTTCTGTGTGGGTATGTATAGAACATGTAGAAGAACTGTTCTATATAGAACTGTTAGTGAGAGAAATGAAAGGTGGAGGACTGCTTGCTGTTGACACCTCGGGTCAATTTCTGTACGTTGTGAGCCAATTGGGGTTTTGGTCATCTTAGGTCAGTATTATGTCTTATTTCAGTTATTCACTGCATCTATTTTCTACAAATGACAGATTCTGTGGCATAATATTTGGTGGTCATAGCAAAGCAAGCCATTTCATGTAGGAGTGTAGGTATTTAGTTAAAGGAGACTAGTCATTTGGAATTTTGTTAAAGGGGTGTAGTTATTTCATATTTAGTTGAGGGAGACTAATTGTTTGTTATTTAGTCAAAGGAGACTAGTTATTTGGTATTTAGTTAAATGAGTCTAGTTATTTAATATTTAGTTAAAGGAGAAAACTCACTAATGCTCTCGTGGCTGAATGGAAGCAATGTTCCAACATCTAGTGGAAAGCTTTCCCAGAAGCATGGAGGCTGTTATAGCAGCAAAGTGGAACAAACTCCATATTAATGTCCATGATTTTGGAATGAGATGTTCGATGAGCAGGTGCCCAGATACTTTTGGTCATGTAGTTTACCTCCCCATTGTGCGAGTGTGTGTGTTTGACGAAAGTCAATGCACTCGAAGAAATAGCATTCTCTCCCGACTCACCTTCCATTGTCTCTTGAATCTTATACACTACCAGTCAAAAGTTTTGGATCCTGGATCCTGGACTTCCTGACGGGCCGCCCCCAGGTGGTAAGGGTAGGTAACAACACATCCACTACGCTGATCCTCAGCACAGGTTTCGCCATTGTTATTTTACTGCTGCTCTTTAATTACTTGTTACGTTTGCTTCTTATTCTTCTCCATATTTTTTAAAAACTGCATTGTTTGTTAGCGGCTAGTAAGTAGGCATTTCACTGTTGAATTCGGCGTATGTGACTAATACAATTTGATTTGATGAAGTGCTGCATCAGATGACCTGGCCTCCACAATCCCCCGATCTCAACCAAATTTAGATGGTGTGGGATCAGTCGAACAACAGAGTGAAGGACAAGCAGCCTACAAGTGCTCACCATACAGTATGTGGGAGCTCCTTCAAGACTGTTGGAAAATAATTCCAGGTGAAGCTGCTTGCGAGAAGGCCAAGAGTATGCAAAGCTGTCATTAAGGAAAAGGGGGATATTTGAAGAACTCAAATATAAAATGTATTTGTTTAACACTTTTTTGGTTACTACATGATTCCATATGTTTTATTTCATAGTGTTGATGTCTTCACTATTGTTCTGCAATGTAGAAAATAGTAAAAATAAAGAAACCCTTGAATGAGTAAAACTTTTGACTTAAAGATGTTTATTGACATTATGGCACATAAATCTACTACTCAGACTAATATAATGACGAACACTATGAATATAGATATGTTGTGGAAAAACAAAAGTCCCCAAATTCCACCTGATTTCTGAGGATGAGTGGAGGCGACTGGGAGTGCAGCAGTCTCTTGGATGGGTGTGTCATATGATCCACAAGACCGAGCCTCACATTCTCCTGTTTAGACAACCACTTCCAAAGCACTGATTCTATACATTCCGGAATTTTCCTTGGAACATTCCTGCTTGTCAACATATTAATCATGTGGTATTCAGTGAATGCTTGCTCTCTAAGAGTTATATTGTCTGCTGTGGGTGAAGCTGTATTTGTCTCAGAAACCATGCTCAATCTGATTGCATGGAAGCTGTTCCTGTGGCATTGTGGAATTTAAAGGGCTGTCAATTAACCTCAGATGTTGCTACTACACTTTTATTACCACAGTACCTATGATGACTTTTTGGTACTTTATAGCTCAGTTGCTACAGCAGGGCACTTGTAAAGCCAGGGTAGTGGGTTCAATTCTCTCCATATGTAAAATGTAAGTGCTCATGACAGTCAGTCGCTTAGGATAAAAGTGGATAAAAGCGTCTGCTAATTGGCATATGTTATTATTATTATTATTATTTGGTTGAGATTATTAGTGGAGAGGGTAGTAAGTTTTAAGTTCCTCGGCGTACACATCACAGACAAACTGAATTGGTCCACCCACACAGACAGCATCGTGAAGAATGCGCAGCAGCGCCTCTTCAACCTCAGGAGGCTGAAGAAATTCGGCTTGTCACCAAAAGCACTCACAAACTTCTACAGATGCACAATCGAGAGCATCCTGTCGGGCTGTATCACCGCCTGGTACGGCAACTGCTCCACCCACAACCGTAAGGCTCTCCAGAGGGTAGTGAGGTCTGCACAACGCAACACCGGGGGCAAACTACCTGCCCTCCAGGACACCTACACCACCCGATGTTACAGGAAGGCCATAAAGATCATCAAGGACATCAACCACCCGAGCCACTGCCTGTTCACCTCGCTATCATCCAGAAGGCGAGGTCAGTACAGGTGCATCAAAGCTGGGACCGAGAGACTGAAAAACAGCTTCTATCTCAAGGCCATCAGACTGTTAAACAGCCACCACTAACATTGAGTGGCTGCTGCCAACACACTGACTCAACTCCAGCCACTTTAATAATGGGAATTGATGGGAAATGATGTAAAAATATATCACTAGCCACTTTAAACAATGCTATCTAATATAATGTTTACATACCCTACATTATTCATCTCATATGTATACTGTATATACTGTACTCTATATCATCTACTGCATCTTTATGTAATCCATGTATCACTAGCCACTTTAACTATGCCACTTTGTTTACAGACTCATCTCACATGTATATACTGTACTCAATACCATCTACTGTATCTTGCCTATGCCGCTCTGTACCATCACTCATTCATATATCTTTATGTACATATTCTTTATCCCCTTACACTTGTGTCTATAAGATAGTAGTTTTGGAATTGTTAGCTAGATTACTTGTTGGTTATTACTGCATTGTCGGAACTAGAAGCACAAGCATTTCGCTACACTCGCATTAACATCTGCTAACCATGTGTATGTGACAAATAAAATTTGATTTGATTTGATTTATACCCTGGTTGTTAGGTCTTGTCTTCGGGAGATGAAAGCGATGGTGTTACCATGGGATGGATACAAAACAACTGGTTTGGGTCTCATGAAGCCCAAATTTAGAGTGGCCAACACTGTTCATATCATAGGTAAGTCAGAAAATAGGACAGGCCACAAGATGATTGCGTCAAGGCTTCTGAATGCTACATACAGTATACAACATGTCTCTAGGCGAGTAGTATAATATGTTGCCTTTGCTGTGTTGTACTTGTTTTCTCTCTCAGTGTGTATGTGTGTTTACATGTGCGTGCATGCATGTGTGCATGCGTTCTCTGTGTGTGTACTCATGTGTGTACTCATGTCTGCGAATGTGTTTGATAGGCTTGCACAACGAATGGGCAGTAGACTCCTTCCCAGATGGGCTCCTCATGGCACTTTACTGACTTTATTGACCCCATGGGGAAATTCTGTTGCAGTGTCATGTACATGTTTTCAGCACTGGCACATACTTGAGTGAAAGTAAATATACCTTCATCGAAAATTAAAAGTAAAAATCACCCAGTAAAATACTACTTGAGAAAAAGTATCTGATTTTAAATGTACTTAAGTACAGTGGATGAAAAAGTACTACATTGTCATACTTGAGTAAAAGTATCTGATTTTAAATGTACTTAAGTACAGTGGATGAAAAAGTACTACATTGTCATACTTGAGTAAAAGTATCTGATTTTAAATGTACTTAAGTACAGTGGATGAAAAAGTACTACATTGTCATACTTGAGTAAAAGTATCTGATTTTAAATGTACTTAAGTACAGTGGATGAAAAAGTACTACATTGTCATACTTGAGTAAAAGTACAAAGTAAAGTACATCAAATTCCTGATTAGAAGCAAACCACACGGCACAACTTTCCAGACGGACAGACAGGGGCATTACTCCAACACTCAGACATCATTTACAGACACAGCATTTGTGTATAGTGAGTCCACCAGATCAAAGGCAGTAGGGATGAGAACTCGTTATATTGATAGGTGTGTGAATTTGACCATAATTCTGTCCTGCCTGAGTATTCGAAATGTAACAAGTACTTTTTGGTGTCAGGGAAATGTAAGTAATAAGTACATTGTTTTCTTTAGGAATGTAGTGGAGTACAAGTAACAAAATATTTTAAATAGTAAAGTACAGATACCCCAAAAACGACTTAAGTAGTAAGTATACTATTAAGTATACTACTTAAGTAGAATTTACTTACTTAAGTAGCATTTACTTAAGTAGTAAGTATTTGTACTTAAGTACTTTACATCACTGACCACTGGACACTTCACTGGCAGTCTAAACTAACTGAGACTGAGGCAATTACAGAAAAACATTCAGAGCAAGCTCCACAACAGCAGAAACAAACACCCATCTCGTACAGCAAAATAATACTTAGAGTAACCTCTCAGCATGGAAGTCACAGAGAGAAGAGGGCTAGTTGGCTTGAAGCAACTGGAAGGTCTCGATGTACACTAATCTTATCATTTAAACCCACTCTAAGAGATATATGACTAAAGTGGTGCTATAACAACATCAACGTGTAACTTGAAAGTTCCGGACTTGAATGAGTCCAGAATAGGCTTGTTTCAGTGTAGACACACACATCAAGTCACACCACACATGGCCAGGCTGAGTCATCCAACAAGGCTGCTGTCCTCATATCACCTCAGTTTCACGCTATGAGTAGTTCATGTCTTTTTGCTTGGTAGGGCAGTACAGGTCTCACATGGACAAGGCTGCTGTCCTCATATCACCCCAGTTCCCACTGAATCCACACTTCCTGAATGTTTAATCTCCAAGAAATATTTACAGCTGCCATGGTTGAGCCCCAAGCAATGGAGTCAAAATGCTAAATACCAAAGAAGCACAGTCCTAATGATCCATTAGGGATAATATCGATCGGGTCTGTGCAAAAAAATACATTATAAAAGAACAGACTCTGACCTTCAAAATGGTATATCATACACTGTTGTTGGAGAAGACATGGGAAAGTTACTGCTTTGGTAGTTAATAAACTTGTAAACCCAAGTAGGAGAAAAATGCCCTTGAAAGATTTTGCTGAGATTTTCGTACTTACTAGAGAGCTCTTCTTTGTTTATGCCCATTCTGCAGCGTTCACACCCTCAAAAGCTTTAGGCCTAACCATCTTTTTAAGAATTCACATGCAAATGCATATGAGTCGCAATGGTATTGTCCTCCGGAAAGTAGTCTCTCTACTTAAGGCATGGACACACTGTTAGTGTAAGGAACACGATGGGAGACAGAGAGCTGGTTTCAAGAGCAGGGCGCAGCAGGTGTTTATTTGTAAAGGACCACAGGAGGAGGCAGGTAGCTGGGTCCAGGGGCAGGCAGAAGGTCATACACAGGAGGAGGCAGGTAGCTGGGTTCAGGGGCAGGCAGAAGGCAGGAAAAACAGCGCTCCGAACAGAAGTGTCACAAAACAAACAATATCTCACAATGATGGGGTGCAAAGAACTGAACTAAATAGATTGTGATAATGACATACAGGTGTGTGAACAGGTGATCAGAATTCAGGTGATTGGGATTTGGAGAGTGAGCTGCGTTCAGGGATCAATGAGTTTGAGAGTGTGAGTTGGAAGCAGACATTACAGGTAGCGTTTGCCAGCCGAGAGTACTTAGTACCTCTGAACTGAACTTATTTGCAAACCCAGTGCAAACCGATTCTACATGTGCAAACGCAAGAAAATGTCATCAGATGTCCAGCAGTCCTGTATTGAACTCTGAAAGCTATCAGCAAATCTTACAGCTATGTTTTTTTGGTATACACACTGTCAATCAATTTTGCCTAGGCCATGGTATTCACTGTTAGACTGGTATTTACCTTCAGCAGAGTAAACATGTTTGTTTGTGCTATCTTTGACTGACATTAGCTAACGTAAGCTAGATAACGTTAGCAAATACCGTTAGCAAATATGAGTAGCTCATTCTGGTAGCCATCTATTGTCTGGAAAGCACTCTGTTATTAAACATTGAATTGTCGATGTAGCTAACTCACTCTAAATCGTCTATGGTTGGTTAGTTGGGCCTCAGTCGGTCTCAGCTGGCTAGTGAATCTTGCTACCAATTTAGTGACATTATTTAGCTAACAGCAAGCTGACAATATTGAAATGTCCATGTTAGGTGTGCTAAGCTAGCCAATCTAATAGAGATCAATACAATTAATGGGGTGGTTAAATTGTGTATTGTTGTGTATTTAGTAGATGTCACCAACATGGGCTTCCAAACCCTGTTGGCCAACATATTAACAAGCTGACACCTAAGATAGCTCAATGTACAGTAAGCATGGTATAAACATGAATTGTGTCGTGTTTGTATGGTTTGTGTTATGAAGTTACACGTGGTTAGCGGTAGCATGAGGACTACAGAGAATTAGGACCACACAGTACCTTCCAGACCATGTAATAAATTTAGTCTACCCCTCTTCTCTTTTTACCTTTTCTCTATGTAGAAATCAGGTTATCTGAAGTCATTTCAAAGTGCCCTGCTAAAAATGACCCTAAAGCTGGGGTGTTTTGGGTACACAAGCATGAAGGAGCGGACACACCTTGCAGTTATGGAGCACAACAATATTGTGAGACAGAAACCAGCAAGGGACACTGAAAGGTGTAAAATCAAGACTACAACAGTAATGATACAACCACCTCATTCTTCTCTCTGCAGATTCTGACAACACAATACAAAGACACGTCTACAAAAATCAACCATTGACAAGAATGATCTGTCAAATTCAATAGGCTGGGGGAGGTTTACAGACAGTACTTTCAGATAATGAAGGGGGGGTTTGGTAGTGCAGGGTTATTGTTCTGTATGAGAGCGATTGAGAGGTGACATTTATCCTAAATCTCCCATACAACATTTCATACGGTGTAAGTACTGCCCTCCTAAGACCTTTCATACCTTCTTTAGCCTCCCAGGATGTTCACTTTGTTGACTAATCTTTCCTCTCAAAAGCAGCTCCCAATGTCTGTCAATGCTAGCCCGGTCCCAATCGTTTAACACATTTGCCAACAAAGGCAATGTTGCCCTTCCAGAAAAAGTGTCAAATGCTAACACCACAACCATGTCTTTCCAGGAGCGTGCAGTACCAGCAAATCTCCTGCAAGAGGACCAAACAGTTGGTGGACTTTGGGCAGAGTCTTATCCAACTGGCCGTTCACGTCAGACAGGACAAGACCATTCGCCATAAGCACAAAGAGTACAGTAAGCCCCATCCCCCTCTCCCTGTCTCCTACACCCAGGCTGCTGTGGTCAGAGAGAGGTCGTAAAATCCTGGAGGAGATTATCTCCTCATGGCCACAGTATAGAGACAGGAATTTCTTCCACCTCACAAAACTTGAGGTTCGAACAACATTTATGTTCTGGAGAAGGTATAAAAGATCGGTGAAGAATCCAGCTACGAACTGGTCCGTTTGGTACAATTTTGTGAAACTCATGGGAGACAATACGGCCACATTACCATAACGCTGTTTATATAATAGCCTCAGATCTACATCTAATTGTTGTATAAGATGAATGAGTGAGGATGATACTGTTTGTGAAATTTTTGTAATGTGATTTTGGACTGTTTAACTTCTTGGTGACAGAGGGGCATTATTGAGTAGCTTGGATGAATAAGGTGCCCAGAGTAAACTGCCTGATACTCTGTCCCAGATGCTAATATATGCATATCATTAGTAGTATTGGATAGAAAACACTCTGAAGTTTCTAAAACTGTTTGAATGATGTCTGTGAGTATAACCGAACTCATATAACCAGGAAGTGGGAAATCTGAGGTTTGTAGTTTTTCAACTCTTTGCCATTCTAATATACAGAGTAAATGGGGTCATATTGCACTTCCTAAGGCTTCCACTAGATGTCAACAGTCTTTAGAACTGTTTTTCAGGCTTCTACAATGAAGGTGGGATTGAGCCAGGTGTCTGGCAGAGTGCCACAGGCTTGTGAGGCGCGGTCACGAGAGAGTTAGCTCTCATTCCATTGCTTTTCTACAGACAATGGAATTCTCCGGTTGGAACCTTATTGAAGGTTTTTGGCTGCTTTGTTATCTGAACGCTGTACTCAGATTATTGCATGTTTTGCTTTTTCCGTAAACATTTTTTATTTTTATTTGACACAGCGGTTAGACTTCTTGACACACCCATCCCGTTAGCGGGATCATTTTCATCAACATATGTTGAATTGCACAGCGCCAAATTCATATTAAATTACAAAAAATATTACATTTTCATGAAATCACAAATGCAATATTGCAAAACACAGCTTAGCTTGTTGTTAATCCACCTGGCCTGTCAGATTTCAATAAAGCTTTTTGGCGAAAGCATAACAAGTGTTTATGTAAGAACATCTCTCTCTGTAGACAAAATATTACAAACAGCTAGCAACCAAGTAGATTGGTCACGAAAGTCAGAAAAGCAATAACTTAAATTGCTTACCTTTGATGATCTTCGGATGTTTGCACTCACGAGACTCCCAGTTACACAATAAATGTTCCTTTTGTTCCATAAAGATTATTTTTATACCCAAAATACCGACGTTTGTTTGTCGCGTTATGTACAGAAATCCACAGGAAAGAGCGGTCACGACAACACAGACGGAAATTCCAAATAGTAATAATAATGTCCACAGAAACATGTCAAACGTTTTTTATAATCATTCCTCAGGTAGTGTTTTAAATATATATTCGATAATATATCAACCGAGTGTGTAGCTTTTTCCATAACAGTGCGAGGAACAATGGCCGGTTTACTCAATTGCGCACCAACTCACTCTGAGAGCCTCCACCTCTCCACTTATGCAATGTGATCCTTCACGCTCATTTTTCAAAATAAAAGCTTGACACTATGTCTAAAGATTGTTGACACCTTAGGGAAGCCACAGAAAAAGGAATCTGGTTGATATCCCTTTAAATGGAGGACGCATAGGAAGACAGAGGTTTCAAAATAAGAGACTCTTCCTGATTGGATTATCATCAGGCTTTCGCCTGCAATATCAGTTCTGTTATACCCACAGACAATATTTTTACAGTTTTGGAAACTTTAGAGTGTTTTCTATCCTAATCTGTCAATTGTATGGATATTCTAGCATCTGGTATTGAGAAATATGCCGTTTACTTTGGGAACGTTTTTTTACCAAACATAAAAATAGTGCCCCCTAGCTTCAAGAGGTTTTAAGGGAATCTGTCCTCACCTCCTGACCTCAACCCCTCCACCTAATCCACAGATGTGCATCTTTCTTCCCTATATCAACGCGTTACTCTCCTCTCGTCCACCCAACACATTCCAAAGCCTTCTGTCTTTCTTCAGAGAACCATTAACTTCTGACATAAAACCCCGTCTCTTTTACTCCTTTACTCCTATGCTTCTTTCCTATCATTTATTTAATATCTCAATGTTCAAAGTTTAGCCGATTCCAAGAGTCCTTCCTCTTGAACAATAGCGTCCTAATGTTCAATTTACATAAACTTGGAAATTACTAATAAATAGATAAAAAATTATAATAAAACATGAATTTACAAAAAAAACGAACAAATGATTATAAAATATGAATTAAACAAACAAATAAATGAACAAACAACGAACAAACATTCACCGCAAGGTTTACAAATTCAGAGACTTATTGCCTCTGTACTATGATCACACATTTTTATTTCCATCTATAATTACACAACAAAATGCTATTCCAGCTGAATCTGCTGTCTCGTTCTATGGCAGATGGAGCAGCATTTAGTTTATCCACTTTCCCCTTCTGGTCCCTAAGAGAGTAATAGCACAAGACTTGGAAAGCAACAAAAAGACACACAAAACATAACAGTATTAACGATGTGATAAGCTATGCATAATTATATATGCATGACAACCAAAGTCTGAGACCATGACAATTCCCACTTAACAATTCTTCACCTGACTCTATGCCTCCAGGATACTTTCCTGTTCTGTGCAACAAAAATTAAAGCTCAAAAAATCTTCCTCATGCTTTCGGCCAGTCTTCCCAGGTTCCCGAGAGTTGTTCCCAAGTCATATCATTTTCACATTGTTCCCCATGTCCTCCATTTCACCTGATATACAAGTGCGTATCCCTAATCCACGTTACATCCTCTTGACGTAACTCAAGAGCTATGATTCCCATCAATACCTTCAACATTTTGTTCACAGTACAATTACCCCTCTATCCTCTATCATATGATGCATTAAACCATAAAGCAGCTAAACCCCCAAACCAACTATGATGTTTATAGTAGTTCCCAGACCCAACCCATCTGTATGTCTTACAGTGGAATCTAGTCTCTCTCTCGCTCCGCTTCCTGTGTCATGGTGTCTTCAATCACCCATAATGTGTGTCCCATACCAACGCTGTCCCAACACCCCCGCCTGGTGTCTCTTGATGGACACTCAATCTCCAGAATTCAGCCCGTGCCCTGGGTTATATCTCTGCTTCCACCTGAGGATATACACACTGCAACACATGGGTCATTTCCTGACAACATAATTGGTGATATTTGAATAACCCTGTCCTCCCATAGGTCCCCCAGTTACCAGTTTCCAATCCATGTGACATGAGTCATCATAAACTGATATCCCAACAATGCTACTAAAGTAACCATTGCTACTTCCAGCCTCACAAAACCCCTCATTTGCGCAGTAGTCCAATTCCATGCTATCAATATAGCATCCTTCGCTACTACTACTGCTCCTTCAGTTACTGTCCCTACAGCTCCTTCAGTTACTGTCCCTACAGCTCCTTCAGTTACTGTCCCTACAGCTCCATCAGTTACTGTCCCTACAGCTCCTTCAGTTACTGTCCCTACAACTCCATCAGTTACTGTCCCTACAGCTCCTTCAGTTACTGTCCCTACAGCTCCATCAGTTACTGTCCCTACTGCTCCTTCAGTTACTGTCCCTACTGCTCCTTCAGTTACTGTCCCTACTGTTCCTTCAGTTACTGTCCCTACTGCTCCTTCAGTTACTGTCCCTACTACTCCTTCAGTTACTGTCCCTACAGCTCCTTCAGTTACTGTCCCTACTACTCCTTCAGTTACTGTCCCTACAGCTCCTTCAGTTACTGTCCCTACAGCTCCTTCAGTTACTGTCCCTACAGCTCCTTCCGTGAGAATACTTCCTGCATGTAATCTGTCAAATGTTCACCGGCTGTTAGAAACGGGAGAAAAATGAATGAGTTAGGAATAATATCCAACCTAACAAAACTCACAGGTGTCCTGAAAGTTTACCATAATGTCTGAAATGCCACTGGTATCTCTTCTACTCTCACCATGATCTGGGTATGTATAATGTTCAACTCAATCCAAATATTGTGTACAGTTAGCTGTCCTCCCTCTTCTATGAGCTATCTCCTGTAACAATATACAGTCTCTGGGTATGATACTCCATTATCATTACATCTAACCCATAACACACTACACTATATCATTACATCTAACCCATAACACACGATACTATATCATTACATCTAACCCATAACACACAATACTATATCATTACATCTAACCCATAACACACTACACTATATCATTACATCTAACCCATAACACACTATACTATATCATTACATCTAACCCATAACACACTATACTCCTCTATCATTACATCTAACCCATAACACACTATACTCTATCACTACATCTAACCCATAACACACTATACTCCTCTATTATTACATCTAACCCATACCACACTATACTCCTCTATCATTACATCTAACCCATAACACACTATACTCTATCACTACATCTAACCCATAACACACTATACTCCTCTATCATTACATCTAACCCATAACACACTATACTCTATCACTACATCTAACCCATAACACACTATACTCTATCACTACATCTAACCCATAACACACTATACTCCTCTATCATTACATCTAACCCATAACACACTATACTCTATCATTACATCTAACCCATAACACACTATACTCTATCACTACATCTAAGCCATAACACACTATACTTCTCTATCATTACATCTAACCCATAACACACTATACTCTATCATTACATCTAACCCATAACACACGATACTCCTCTATCATTACATCATTACATCTAACCCATAACACACTGTACTCTATTATTACATCTAACCCATAACACACTATACTCTATCACTACATCTAACCCATAACACACTATACTCTATCACTACATCTAACCCATAACACACTATACTCCTCTATCACTACATCTAACCCATAACACACTATACTCTATCATTACATCTAACCCATAACACACTATACTCCTCTATCACTACATCTAACCCATAACACACTATACTCTATCATTACATCTAACCCATAACACACTATACTCTATCACTACATCTAACCCATAACACACTATACTCCTCTATCATTACATCATTACATCTAACCCATAACACACTATACTCTATCATTACATCTAACCCATAACACACGATACTCCTCTATCATTACATCATTACATCTAACCCATAACACACTATACTCTATTATTACATATAACACACTATACTATATCATTACATCTAACCCATAACACACTATACTCTATTATTACATCTAACCCATAGCACACTATACTCTATCATTACATCTAACCCATAACACACTAGTCACTACTCCTAATGCATTTTCTACAGTTATATACATACTAACACATTCTCAAATAAGTTAGTCAATATACATAATTCCCTCCTCTGGAACCATGAACACCCTCATGTTCCACGAAACCTAAAAACATATTGGCTTGAAAAGAAAAGAGAGAAAGAAAGTACATGTTTAATAACTTAGCACCATCCATTGATGCGATGTAACATTAAACCTCTGAATACAGGGTAAAACTAAAAACTTCCATGGTCGTCCCAAGCTGTCACCCCCCCCCCCCCCCCAAGCTGTCATCCATTTCCACCCCCCAACACAAACCACCTCCCCTCAGGATGTCACTTAGAGAAACGTTTCTGGAGACTCTCGGCCAAATAAATGTTATCAGCGCCCCTACCCCTCATCGTGCTTTAGCAATCCTCTCTCTCGCTGTACCCCAATCACAACTAAAACATTTTATAAATTATCCAACCCGAATGTAGAATGACTGAACTCAATGCTGACTGTGAGTCTAGGGCTCTAATTCCAGTTTATCAACCTAGCACAGATCATCCCTGTTAGAACATACATTTATTAACAACTTTTTATTGTTGGTCACAACTCTTCTCAATACAGCCCCCCTTTGTCCCTCTTTTCCTGTCATGAGTGGCCTGATACGGATTTTTCTTTATCTCAATGCATTCTTAGTCTAAATAGTTAGCAGGGCACATACACCACCACCCCCCCCCCCCCCCACTTATCATTCCAGCGTGTCTTCTTCAGATATCGTTTACAGTTCACTTTCCCAACGGCACTTGTAACTTTTTCCTGTCACATTTCGTGGCCCTTGATAACGTCTCGATTTTAATATCCAAGTAGATACTTCCGTTTCCCCCACATACACGAGTCTCTCACCTGAGCTTGTTCTCTCTCTCCACGCTCACTCCACACGCGCTCTCAGCACCCCCGCCCTGGTTTATGGCTCGGACTCAGATAGGAGTGGTAAAGGTCACTCATTGCCTGCCTTTATCGCTCTTTCTTCAGCCGGTTAGGGAGGGTTTTGAGGTTTACACACACTGTCTATGGTCAAATTATTCCTACCATATATTAAGACACGGTCTGACGTTACCTTCCATGATAACCTAAAAAAAACACAGATCATAAAAACAGTTAAGTTCATTACATTTCTTTTTCAGGAAACCAGACAAACATTGACTATATGACAAATTATGACATTAACCTTTTCTTAATAACATCTCTAAGACAAATGTCAAAAAGCATTACATACCGTTACTGCTAAAACCATTTTCTAAATTAGTCCATACTCCCTTATTCTACTGGCGACCTCTAGGAAGAGTTACCAGATCATGAAGTTAGCACCCTAACCCCTCGCAGAATTCCCACTCCATGATCCCAATCTGGTGACAGGAAATCAGCAATACATATATCACAATCCATTTGAAGTAACTGTCATCCCTTATTAACATATATTTCCCTTTCTATATGCAGCCTGAACACGGTACCACTGTATAAGTACCCCAAAGACCAGGACCTCAGGGAACTGGTCATTTTCCACTTTCAAACACGTGATTAAACAAAAACAAACAAAAACATGTTAAATCAAAAATAAACAAATTCGAATAACTAATCAACTTAGAATTACGACTCTTATAACTCCCTACGGATAAAATAATAATCTCCTAAAGTAATGGTACAATTTTGATAGAGAATGGTGATTCTCGTTAATTTTATAATTAAATTCCCCTGTTCCGTTACTTTCTAATGAGATCGTATCTCACTAGGAATTTTTTGTATACAGGGCTTTAGACACCATGTAAATACCTCTTCAAAACATTTCCATCCTCCTGCATACCCAATTTAACTGAATTGAAAAAACCCCGTCCAATAAATCCCACTACACTGCGACAGTATCTCTCCACCAAATGATTCACTGGTCTCCTTTTCCCCATGATTCTCCATAACCACCACACCATATAAAAAAATGTAAAGTTCATGCCCTATACCAATTCCTCGTGATCCCAGTTCATTTTAGGTTAGGTAACCCCTATACTAATTCCTCGTGACCCCTCCACCCTTTCGTCCATTCTAGAATACTATTCCAGAATAAGACGACATAAAACTTACATTTCTTTAGAAATAAAACCACAGAAATGTCTAATGATTTAAACAAACCCTAAGGCCTTCTGCATTTGCAAGGAGTGTTTAGCCATATAATTTAAATGTTTTACCTTTAGAATCCATTCCCCTTGCATTTCGCCTAGAATTTTAAACCCAAAATACGTTTTTCTGTGGAAAATTTAGCCAATTTCTCATTGTAAGGAATCCACCATATGTGCATGTGGTTCTCTAACACTTTCTCTCATCAAGGCAGCCGCCTTAGCCATTTCTTCTGCTCTACGATTACCTATGGCGATTTTATCTGTACGACTAGTATGAGCTTCACATTTCACCACTGTTAATTTACTGGGTAACTGACATGCTTCTAATAATGCCTCTACCTCCAGACCATTTATATTGGTGTTCCTGTTGCTGTTAACATGCCCCGATGTGACCACAATGTCCCCAAATCATGAGCTACTCCAAATGCATACCACACACAGCGTACTGTTGTGTCTTTGGCATCATTAAAGTGAAGACTTATTTTATCAAATCAATTCTCTGTATTTATTACTTGATTCAACTAATCATGTAAATGTAATTAACTAGGAAGTCGGGGCACCAAGGAAAATCTTCAGATTACAAAGTTATAAATTTCTTAATATAATTTTTCAGATATTTTAATGTCTGATCAATTAGTCTTCTAATTAATGAATGATTCTTTACCTCACGTTAGTCTCATTCCAAATGTCGTAAATTGTTGGTTATCTGCACAAACCCAGTCTTTGCTATGAATCATCCGTACATCAATTGTCTTAATCATTTATTTACTAACTAACTAACTAATCACATAAATGCATAACAAACAAACACATTCGATATGGTTACAAGGAAATGATAGGGGATGTGCCCTAGTGGGCTAAACCGGTATGGCGGCTTGGTAGACAAAGGGAGTGAGAAGGGCGCGAAAGACAAAAGACACTACTCAGTTGATAATTATAATAATTTAAATGCTAACCCTTTGCACATGAACACTCACTCATTCGGGAATAATTGCAATCAATATATATATTTACGCTCAGTGTGTCATCGTGATTTCTGTTGGAATCTTCCTTTTCTGTTGGAAAGTTCATTCGAGATTCTCTCTGCGTCCCTGGAGTCTTTGGTTAGAATGGATACACAAGAGTAACATTCAGAAATGTTCTTATAGAATAGATGTTTCAGCGGTTGTCTTCGCATTCATCTGACATAAATTCTAGCTGCAGACTAGTAATTAGTATCGAAGATTTGCTCTTATTCTGTCGGTATCGATAGTCTCAGAGTTTAACAACCATTACAACCTTAGCTTATACTGAAGGTACGCATGGTCTCTACTCAAACCTTAGCCCTCTCGGTAATCGACGTATGCATGGTCTCTACTCAAACTTTAGCCCTCTCGGTAATCGACATATGCATGTTCTCTACTCAAACCTTAGCCCTCTCGGTAATCGACGTATGCATGGTCTCTACTCAAACCTTAGCCCTCTCGGTAATCGACGTATGCATGGTCTCTACTCAAACCTTAGCCCTCTCGGTAATCGACGTATGCATGGTCTCTACTCAAACCTTAGCCCTCTCGGTAATCGACGTATGCATGGTCTCTACTCAAACCTTAGCCCTCTCGGTAATCGACGTATGCATGTTCTAAAGTGGGCTTCTCCAGGTGGGGGTTTTATTCAGAACCATGGAAAAGCTGTCCCATGACGCCAGATCGAGGTCTGCGCTCATGGGGGTGGGCCAATGACTTAGTTAAACATTAAACAGAAATACAATTCCCTCACATTAACGGTTTAAAGTCACATTACACAATTTCACAAATAGTTTAATCTTTACTCATTAATTTTATACAATAATTAGATGTAAGCATCAGAACGGAGGCTCCTGTATAAACAGAGTTATGGTAATGTGGCTGTATTGTCTTTCCTGAGGTCACAATCATAAAACAAAATGGGCCGGTCGTACCTGGATTCGTCACCGACCTATTCCACATTCTCCAAAACATGGATATTGTTCAGTTCTCAAGTTCTGTGATGTAGAAGAAGTTCCTTTGTTCTACTGTGAACGTTGCTCTTTCTATACTGCATGAGGGAGAGAGTCTCCTCCAGGAATTTACGACCTTAGATAACAGAGCCTGGGTGTAGGGGGAAGAGAGAGGTGGTGAGAGAGAGAGAGTTGGTGCTTGCTATATCCAAAGAGGGCCACGTAATCACAGTACCCCGTTACGTTACTTTTTTCCCGTATGTGTTCATGTAACTAGAGCCATCTTTATACAAAAATCTTCCCGATTCCAATGCTGTCCATTGCAAATCAGGCCTAGGTTTTGGAGTAATCGGATCTGGGTCACATGCATGCGATTCACCCACCCCAGGCAACAGCATTAACGACGCAGGTTTCAAAGCACCACTCTTATTGTAGATTTTCCCCATTTAACGTTAACTCCCATTTTGTCCATCTTGCACTAGTAACATGTTGTGCTTTCATGCTGTTCACTATGTTTGCTACTGTGTGTGGAACATACAAATGTACTTTTTGACCCATTGTAATGGAAGTCGTGTTATGAAACACCATTTCAGTCTCCTGTACCCCCCTAAGGCACGGTGGCATTCCTTTTGCCACCGAGTCTAACGATTTACTCCATTACTGGTCTCTCTCTACCCCCAGGACTGCACAACCACCGCGCCACAACGTCCCTCCTGTTCATGAACAACAATTTTAAAAGGTCATTTTAGGTTTGGCAATCCCAAAGCTGCCACTTGACACAATAGCTTCTTTAACTCGACAAACGCTTCCTCACACTCTTGATTCCACTCTATCCTCTCATGGGGAACCTTCCCTCCTTTCGTCAACTCTGTAAGAGTCTCAGCAATTTCAGAGAAAGACGAAATAAAATGTCTAACAAATTTGAAAACTCCTAAAGTTTTCCTAAGCGTGTGAGGAGTGTTTGGCCGTGCCAAAGAACAAATTGTTTCTACCCGATCCCGGGTAATGTGTATCCTGCCCTTAGAAATCAAAATCCCAAAATATGTTACATCTTGCTTTGCTAGTTGTGTGTTGTCCTGCGATGCTTTATGGCCCCGTCTACCAATGTGGTGCGGTCTCGCATATTAGTTTCTTCGTCTTTTGACACTAATAACAAATCATCCATGTATTGTACTAACACAGAACCTGCAATTGATACCCTTTTAACAATTGTTTCAATGCAAAATGACATCAAGTGAGACTATTTGTGAATCCCATCGGTACTCTACTAAAAGTTAGGTAAAACGTGATCTCATACGTCTTCCATCACATAGAAACTGTAATCTCTTTGAACCCCTTATCGATCGAAAAGAGACTATATACCGCTTTGTGAAAGTTCCATACGTGCTAATCTCAAAACGATTAGTTGTTGCTCTTTTGAAAAAGATGCAAACTCTTGTATAGTTCATTTCCTGCTAATGCAGTAGGTTCCAGTATCACCTTACACTCATCTTTCCAATGCCCGATAGTCCCAAGGATCTCCTTAAGCTTGGATCTTTCCCCCGCTACGTTTCTTAGTCTTGTCTCTGCCATTGAAACTATAGTTAATGATTTTCTCTATGGCCCTATTAACCCCTTGCATGTCTGCGAGGTGAGCGGAGTCATATTCCACTCTCAAAACATCGTCTTGAATTTAATCTACTAACCTGCAATTACCGTTTTGATCACAGGGCTCCAACCTTTCCATCAAAGCAGAAGTGCAAATTCTATCAATGCACTCCCATTCCCAGTCCTTCTGTAGTGGTGTACTGGTGTTACTCATTCTGGGTTTATCGTTATGCATTTGCTGTTGGTAGAATGCTGACATCAAAACGCTGGTATATTGAGCTGTTGATTCTGTTTTTATGTTTTTATGCCAAGTCATAAGTGCCTCGCTCAATTCATTATTAGATTTGAATTTTTCGTCAGCAGAAAAATGTTGTCAAATTTTTATCTAATTTGCTGGATTTTTCCCATATTCCAGCCTAATTGGTAGAATGCTCGTTCGCTTCTTTTAGCGCTTCCATGGCTTTATTAATCTCTGCTAGCTCTATATTATAGGGAGAAACAGGTTTGTTTGTCGCCATATCAATAGTTCTTATTCCCTAAACACTCCTGATGGTGTTCATGGTGTTTTAGATTTCTTCCCTCCCGTCTATAATACACACCTTCTATTAACTATGTTCTAAGATAGTACCAGACACTTCCCCGGATAATAATTAATTGGTCACGGCACTTAACACTTTGTATTAGAACCGATACCATAAACGTCTGCGAATCTATTACTGGAGAATAGGGACAGGACTTTGTCCTATTCCAGTACTTCCTCAAATATCACTATTATAGATAACCCACATCATCTCATCACGCCCTCTCCCCATAAGGCATAAATCAACCTCTCTCCGTATTGATACTGCTACTACACGTATATCAAACGGTGTTCAAATATCCTATATTTTCTTTTTCTTTTTCTTACTATCTTCTAGAACTCTCGTCTTAAACAAAACAAACTCACTGCAACTGGGACTTTTGTCCTTTTTACAGATCTCGCAGGCGATTACCCCTACTAGGGACCTATCCTATATGTGCAAGACCTATCCTACATGTGTAAGAGCCTGGCTCTCGCAGAGAAAAAAAACCTCCACTTGGGACCTATCTTTAAAAGGAACCTACCCTTCATTTATTTTAGCCTGGCTCTTATATTTTTTTTCTGGATCTTCCAGAGGAAATACCTCCACTCGGAACCTATCCTTATGGAGCCTACCCTATACCAGATATTTATGAACGGTCGTTTACACAATGGGCTTACAGAATGAACTTAGGCTCTCCAGGTCCGTATCCCATAATTAGTTCAGCCAACGATTCTCATCTCCCCAAGATGTCAAAATGAGTGGAAACAGATATAGGAACTAGCCTACCTTGTTTGTTGCCAGCTCTGCTCCACTGGACTCTTTGGATTGACTACAAGTTGTGGTGAATCCTGCCGACAACGCCATCTGTTAGGATCTTATTTGTCAGAGTAAATAACTCACGGACACTAGATAAGCTTTAACCAAGTTTAATTCTTCCCAAAGGTTCTGTACAGCTGTAATTCAGACAGCAAAACATGTTTTTATTTTTTTAATTTTTTTTATTTCACCTTTATTTATCCAGGTAGGCTAGTTGAGAACAAGTTCTCATTTGCAACTGCGACCTGGCCAAGATAAAGCATAGGAATTCCAAACATACAACAACACAGAGTTACATATGGAATAAACAAAACATAGTCAATAATACAGTAGAACAAAAGAAAACAAAAAGTCTATATACAGTGAGTGCAAATGAGGTAAGATAAGGGTTTGAGGCAATAAATAGGCCATGGTGGCGAAGTAATTACAATATAGCAATTAAACACTGGAATGGTAGATGTGCAGAAGATGAATGTGCAAGTAGAGATACTGGGGTGCAAAGGCGCAAGATAAATAAATAAGTACTGTATGGGTATGAGGTAGGTAGATAGATGGGCTATGTACAGGTGCAGTGATCTGTGAGCTGCTCTTAATTTATCTCTATTTCTGCTTTTTGTGACTCCTCTCTTTGGCTGGAAAAATGGCTGTGTTTTTCTGTGACTAGGTGCAGACCTAACATAATCGTTTGGTGTGCTTTCGCTGTAAAGCCTTTTTGAAATCGGACACTATGGTGGGATTAACAACAAGTTTATCTTTAAAATGGTGTAAAATACGTCTATGTTTGAGCAATTTTTAATTTTGAGATTTCTGTTGTTTTGAATTTGGCGCCCTGCACTTTCACTGGCTGTTGTCATATCGATCCCCATTAACGGCTAAGCCATGAGAAGCTGAAGGCTTTCAGAGACTGAATCGGCTGATAGATGTACAATGACTTTATCGATCCAAGACAACCATATCTACACACACAGATGCATATAGTGCGATCAGTATAACATAGAGCCTTCGCAAAATGCCACTAAACAGGACTACATTTATTTTTGATCTCGCCCCCCCATCAATACACCGGAAGCATTCATACGGTGTATCATTCAGCACGCTAAGCCAGACCTACATTCCTACTGGGCAATTATGTGCGAAACACAACTCACTGTCCTAGAAAGACCTCAGACCTGATGAAAACAAGTACAGATTGCCCCAGGGGGAAATTCCCTTTTAAGTTCCTGGACCTCTCTGGTCAGATCATCCCTTCATTTGTTAGTTGAGTCCAACAGTATTTGGTATTTGGACAAGGCTCTTGAAGCCATTTTCCTGTTGTTGTTACAACTGCATGTAGAACCCTTTTCGTTGATTTAAAAGATACTTCACCTGTGATTAACACTGTCCTCTCCATGACTCCCACCTTTGGCTTTGGATACCATGGGAGAGGGGGGGTAATTCACATGTACTGTACTGTATGGTGTGTGTTTGGGGTTTGGCCCGTGTGCAACAGGTCAAGTGGAGCAGTGTGTCCCCCTGTCTGGGTCTCTGTCTCTGGGATTAATTGTGTCCGTCAACTTGAGACAGGGATGTTTCACTAGCCCAGCCATGAGGTCCAGCCGAAATAGAGAGAGAGGGGGAGGGAGGAAGAGAGAGGTGGCAAGAGAGAGAGAGAGAGACAGAGTGTAGAGAGGAGGAAGATGGGGGGAAAGTAAAATGTGTGTGTGTGTGTGTGTGTGTGTGTGTGTGTGTGTGTGTGTGTGTGTGTGTGTGTGTGTGTGTGTGTGTGTGTGTGTGTGTGTGTGTGTGTGTGTGTGAGAGAGAGAGATCTGAGGGAGACAGTTTAGAGAGGCAGTGTACTATAGCTCTGTATATCTGAAACCAGTTACTGCGCCCCAAGCCTGGGGCCTACGTCATGGCGAAAGGGGGGCAATTATGGATCATTTCAGTGTAAACAGAGATTCCCATGGTCTAAAACACCTTTTTTTATGCGCCCACACACACACACACACACACACACACACACACACACACACACACACACACACACACACACACACACACACACACACACACACACACACACACACACACACACACACACACACACACACACACACACACACACACACATACACACACACACAACCCCTGGTGTGTGACAGAGGACAAACCCAGCCCCCAGTGCCAATGTGGGTGACATCACACACACAGCTCTGTCAAGTAAAGAGTGAGGCATGGAGGGGGGGGTATCGGGGGGAATCTCCCCCAAGGCAAAGCGATCTGAGTTGGTGTGAACAGCTGTTTGATAATTGCAGCCTGCAGTAATTAAGCCATGAAGAAATGAGCCGCCAGAGACAGACAAACTTGAAATACTGTTATCCTTCGAGGAGACAAACAAGGACACCTTCCACTCAGAGACCCAGGCGTGTCCCATTTGTCCCTTCCCTGACAGCGGTTCCTTTTGCCGAAAGCCGCGGTGAGAGAGCATAACCAAGCGTTTTAGTCCATGGATGGATACCGCGTCTGCCTAGTATGGCAGGGGGTCCTGTGGAAATATAGTGCCCTTGTTGGGAAGTAGTGCGTCATTAGGTCACACATTCTCTCAGCCTGACTCAGCGCCCGCTCTGCCAAACTAAGAAATAACCACCCAATTGAATATTAATATTTTGTACTAATATTTGTTGACCGTTGCGCTATGCTAATTAGTGTAGTTTATGACAATTCTCCCGGATCCGTGATGGGTCGTTCCAAGAGGTTGTTAAGCAAGGAAACCTCTACTAGGGAGATACTGACAGAATCCCGCACCAGAAAATCAGCAGGAGCGGACGTGCCCTCCCAGTCCTCCAGCATACCGCGGTTTTACACCGTCTGTGGACAGCTATGGATCAAGTGATGGCGAGAATGGAGAGATGGGAGAGGAGCGGCCTCCCTACCCCATTTTCAGCCACTCTCCAGCCTACACCACCACCTTCTCCAGCGGCGTCTGGACCCTGCGGGATTCGGCTCGCGCTCCCGAGGGAGTACGATGGGACGGCTGCCGGGTTCCTGCTCCAGCTGGCGCTTTAACTGGCAATCGTTCACCCGACTCCCTTGGGAGGGGAGAGTGTCAACGTCCTCGTCTCCTGCCTTTCGGGCAAAGCCCTGGAGTGGGCCAACGCAGTCTAGGAGGGTCCAGACTTGGCAAGGGACCATTACCTGGAGTTCACCTGGGTGAACGTAAGGTGAACGTCTGTTTCATCTGAGGCAGGAGACGAGGAGCGCACAGGACTTCGCGCTGGAGTTTCGGACCCTGGCCACCGGCGCGGGGTGGAATGACAGGTCCCTGATGGACCACTATAGGTGCAGCCTATGGGAGGACGTCCGCAGGGAGCTAGCTTGTCGAGACACCACCCTCACTCTGGACCAACTGATAGACATGTTCATCAGGCTGGACAACTTGCTGGCTGCTCGCGGGCGTCCAGATCGGGTCCTGTTCTTTCCAACTCCCAGCACTCCCGCTCCGACACCCATGGAGTTAGGGGGTGCTGCAGCTAGGGCGACTGGAAGAGGAGCCTACTTGCACCAGTTGTGGTCGGAGAGGGCACACTGCCGACCGGTGCTGGAGGAGCTCGTCTGGGAGTCGAGAGGGCAGGCAGAGCACTGCTCGGACATCCCAGGTGAGGCAGCACCAGGCTCACCCTGAGCTCCCTGTTGGTCATATGCATGTGTTGATTTCCTATCCTGAGTTTTCCTTCCATTCCCAGCATATTGCCTTAGTAGATTCAAGCGCAGTGGTGAATTTTATAGACCTTGGGTCGCGCTTAAGTTAGGGATTCCCTTGGTTCAGATGGACCAACCCTTCCCCGTGCATGCCCTAGATAGTCGACCATTAAGGACATGGTGATGCGGGGGGGGGGGGGGGGTTCATGAGGAGCGGATTAGTCTCTTCCTCATTGATTCTCCTGCGTTTCCAGTGGTGCTGGGGATTCCCTGGTTAGCTTATCACAATCCCAAAATTTTGTGGAAATAGGGGGCTCTAAAGTGGTGGTCAGAGGAGTGCTCAGGTAGGTGTGTGGGAGTATCTATCGGTGCGCATTCCCCCCGAATATGCCGATTTGGCTATCGCTTTCTGTAAAAAGAGGGCGACGCAATTACCACCTCATCGACGAGGGGAGTGTGCGATAACCCTCCAGGTAAACGCCACACTTCCCAGGACCCTCTGGTCATCCAAGGATTGATAGGATGGTGCGGGGTCTTTGGGGGAAGTACTGGTGGCCCACCTTGGCCAAGGACGTGAGGGTTTATGTCTCCTCCTGTTTGGTGTGTGCCCAGTGTAAGGCTCCTAGACACCTGCCTAGAGGGAAGTTGAAAAATAAATTTGATTTGATTTCCTCTTTCCCAAACATTCCCTTTGATTTGGACATTTTCCACACAACGTATAATGTATAAACATCAAACATATACTAGGAAAACTCTTCACGTTACAATGTTTTCGTAATAACGTCATCTATTAACCTTTAATAACAAAACAAAAATGACAGACATTTTCACATTTTCATTTTCATAGGAAATGTGAAGTTAGTTGTCTAAAATTGGATTTCCGTAAAACCTAGACCTTGCTCTTAACTTGGTAAGCCCAGAGAATTGCCCTAAAGGCGGTTACGCCCACTTATGACCTGAGGGTATTAAACCTGTGTGTGAAGAATTAACATATGAGACTACGTGACCCAAGCTGAAGCCGAGGTCTAAAAAGTCAATGAACCCAAAACGCAACACAAGTTTGAAGACAAATAAAAAAAATTCTACCCAAGCTACGGATGAGTTGTTTCTAAGCGGGTGAATTCAAGTCAAACCACCTAGCCTCCATCTCCCATCGAATCGTGCTATCTACACTGTTTCATTCCTACGCTGTGAGCTCTGAGCTACAGAGCTGTCTGTCCTCAGAAGAGCCCTTCCAGAACAAGGGCAAGGGAACAGACTCCTAAGTCAAAAGGACACTGACATCGTGAGGACGACCAGAGAGGTGCGCCCGAGAAGTGTGTCATTGAGCAGCCTGGACGGTCGACGCGGAGAATCCACAGAGACCTTCCCCACTTAATTACACCATTATATTCTGACCCATAAGAGCGGCAGTTTGGGTCAAGGCTAGGGTTAGAATAAGCATAGCTGACAAATTCACCCAAATGTATATTTCTCTCGTGTACTTTCTCTTTTTCTCTCTCTTTTAAATCCCAATTTTGGGTAACACGCGCCATAGTGTGTTGGCCCGTTATACTAAGTTCTAATCAATAGCCTAGAATGTGTTTTTGTGTATACGTATCTTGTATCATCATTTTAGCTTTCTAGTAAATAAATACTTTACTAAGATTGCTGTGGTACGAACTCATTGGTGAGACCCGGGTCCGTGCAGAATCCCGGATTATACGATATTCAGAACGAGATTGTAAAGGTAACTGATTAATTAGCGGCTGTTGTAAAATCGATATTCTGATATTCTTTGAGTTAATTTGGGAAATAGAAACTCAATAAAAACGTATTTTCCCATGGTGCCCCAGGTTAATGAGTTAATAATTGCTTGACTCAGTTTATCACGCAATTAGGAACTTTTAATCATTCGATGATCAACAGTCGTCACATTAACTAATACAATGTCACGACACTGTACTCTAGGCGCTAGGTTGGGGGCCTGCAGTACCTCGTGGATTTGGAGAGGTACGGTCCGGAGGAGAGGTGCTGGGTGCCGGTGGGGGACATCTTGGACTCATCTCTGCTGAGTGAGTTCCACGTTAGTTGAGTAGAGGAGGGTGTTCCTCCGTTTTCGACTATACTGCGTTCCTGTTTTCTAGTGGCTGCTTTTGTGGTCCTGTACCTGTTTTTTTTGGTGGACCAGTGAATAAAACGCCCCTTCTTCAAATTCTTCAAATCCACACCCACCTCTACTAGGGAGATACTGACATTGAGGTATCAGGGAAAGCTGTGTGCTTAGTGTGCAAAGACAGCATCGCTGTCTTGAAAGAATACAACTTATCCCGACACGAAATATAGGAATCTGTCTTCTGAGCAGAGGGCAAGTGCATCGAAAGAGTTGCTTGCTCATTCGCATTCAGCAAACGGCAGAATTGTGAGAGCTGTTTAATTGACTCTGCAACAATACTTTGCCCAAACAAGAAAGAGCTGTTTGAAAAAGTTTTCCTGTCAAGCCGAACAGTGACAAGGCATTTTGAGGACATCGCAGAGAATATGGAACAAGAGTTGAAAGACAAGGTAAAGGGTTTCACCTATTTCTCCTTGGCCCTGGATGAGAGCAGTGATACGTGTGACTCGGCGCAGTTGTTTATATTCTTACGAGGCATAACCACAGAGTTTGAAATTACAGAGGAGCTTGCTTCAGTGAAATAAATGAAGAACACAACCACAGGGAACAGATTTATTGGAGGAGGTTAATAAGTGTGTGGCAGAGCTGGGACTGAGTTTTGAAAAGTTATCCAGTGTGACCACTGATGGGTGCCCAAACATGACAGGAAAAAACATTGGCCATTTGAAAAGGATACAAGATTAAATAGCTGAGCTGAACCCAGATCAGAAAATTATTTTCCTGCGTTGCATTATTCATCAGGAGGTGCTCTGTAAATGTGTTCTGAAAATGAGCCATGTTGTGAATACAGTAACTAAAGTGGTAAACTTTATAAGAGCAAAATCTTTAAAAAACAACATGTTTGTCTCACTGTTGGAAGAGACAGAGTCGGGTCATGCAGATCTCCCCTACCACACAAACGCGAGATGGCTGAGTTTGGGGAAGGTGTTTTAAAGGGTGTGGGACCTGAAGTCGGAGATCGCTGAGTTTGGGGAAGGTGTTTTAAAGGGTGTGGGACCTGAAGTCAGAGATTGCTGAGTTTTTTCAAATGAAAGGAAAATATGTGGATTTCCCTCAACTACAAGAGATAGAATGGTTGGCTGATTTTGCCTTCACTGTGAAAATCATGGCCCTCATGAACAAACTGAATTCCGAACTACAAGGGAAGGGTCTTTTTACACATCAGATGTACAGCCTTGTCAAAGCCGTCAAGAGAAAATTACTCCTCCTGACCCATCAAGTAGAAGCCAATAATCTCATCCAACTTCCGACACTACTAGTCTGTTCCCTATCAGATGACCAGCGGGAGAAGCATATATCGCTACTGCGTGCTTTGAACGGTGAGTTTTCTCGTCGTTTTGAGGATTTCAAAGTGTGGATAATGCTCCCACTGACCTGTAACTTGAGTTTATCTATCTTCAGTCTGATGCAGTGATTGGAGAACTATTCAAAACAATGTCACTGACATTGTCACACTCGATGTCACTGACATTGTCACTCTTGATGAACAAAACATTCCAATGCTCGGAAGATGTTTGTACTTTTTGGGTCAACCTATGTATGTGAACAGACATTTTCAGTGATGAACTATAACAAGTCAAGGCATAGATCATCTCTTACTGACTCTCACCTCTTAGCAATCCTACGCATAGCGACGTCAGAAACTATACTTGACTTCACTGCTCTAGTCAATGCCCATCAGAGACTTCACTCCTCACACTGACTGAGTAGTTTATATGTGATGTTGAGCTCTGTCTCTTTCTTGTGTTTTTGGGCATACCCGTTAACAAAAGTTTAGTCCGTGGTGCTGAATGCAGCGTGTACTTTTACCTCCGTGTAGTTCGTTGCAGGTTTAATAATGAAAATACCTATCAAAAGGAGAACATGGATGTGGTTTATTTCTGTGCATTTTTAAAAAAGTACAACAAGTAGCATATCTGGATGTGATTTACAGTAGATATTTAATAATTCTATATATATTTTACTAGGCAAGTCAGTTAAGAACAAATTCTTATTTTCAATGGCGGCCTAGGAACAGTGTGTTAACTGCCTTGTTCAGGGGCAGAACAACAGATTTTTATCTTGTCAGCTCGGGGAAGCGATCTTGCAACTTTTCGGTTACTAGTCCAGCGCTCCAACCACAAAGGCACCCTGCCGCCCCAAATGTATCTGTCAACACTGTCATACACATGATGTAGAATCCTGTAATATGATTGTGGCCTGTGATGGCAAAAATATTTTCTAATGTGTTCTTCCATGGAAAATAATTGCCCAGGCCTGATTAAGCATATACACAGAATGTATACAGATTTAAGACTGTGAATATTGAATTCCAATGTTCAAATGTTTGATATTAATTGGCTTAGTTGCACTTGGACACTAAAATGACAGCACTCCAGAAAATGCTCTCCATCCAATTTAAGTACATCTGCATGATGAGTATAGTTTGGAGACAGCTTTATTTAAATGTATATCCAGTCGCGGGTGACATTAGAGACAGATAAAGGAATCGCTTTAATTGCTTGGAGAATGGACTGTTTCCATGGTAATCATTTTCTTTAAACCCTTGGTGGAAATGTGCTATAAGTAAATTATTAATGTTGAGTACGCAGAGAGAAAACAAAAAAAAAATGATGTCATTATTCCAATCAAGCCTCGCCGCTTCTCCCCGATAAATAACATTCTCATCATTTGTCAAACAACATATTGATGTAGACAGGTAAATGCACTTTTCGTCTGATATTAAAAATGATCTCAGCAGCTACCTTAACCTTTGACACCTTTCAAGCAATCACGACTTGCATTCCTTTAAAGTAAAAAAAGTAGCCTGATAAAACATGCAGTATTACAAGGTAATACGCTTCTTAGTTTCCTCATATCTTAGTCATCAGGAAACTGACCTTTGGGCAGGTTTTATGTAGTTTTTCTGTGTCAACTACAGTAGGCTGTGCTATATAAATGCCAGTCTGAGTTAGAAGACAATAATGTTGGAGGTGGCTCCTACCAGTACTGTAACGTGTTTCTTCTTACCATCTCATAGCCCTCAAGGATAAACTAAAGCACATTACCCCTGTACGTGGACACCCTGCCAAATGAGAGCTGACTGCCCTGCTCATGCCACCAAAGAATTAATGCGCTGAAGCCTGTCTACAAGAGCCGTCTCAAAAATCCATGACTAATTTGCTTTTCTTCATCTCGTTCTCTCTTCCTCATCCCTCCCTTTTTTCAACCCTCTCTCCCTCCCTACTGCCTTCTCTCTCACTCCACAACAGACTGAGAATCGTTGCAATTACGTCTTTAAGAGCAGAAGTAAATGCATCTCCATAATGGCAGCCAAGTGAGGTTCTAACTTCTGATATGAGTCTCACAAACGTAGCCCCGTGACAGCTTAATGGGCCTACGCATCAATCCACCAAAAACCCACCTCTAACTTTTGCTCATTAGTCCACTTGAGAAGGGATGTTCACTATTCTACTAGACTACTACTAGTACAGAAGTTCCCTGGCTGGATCTCTGGCAATATGCTGCCCGGTAAAGAGTAGTCGGAGGTGGTTGACGTGTGTCCACCAGCCAGTGCTAAGAGCCGTGTGCAGAGAAGTGGAGAAAAGCACAGCAGATGGGACGATGCTGAGGCTTTGATCTAGCTTCTGAAAAACAAATCTCCCAGAGTTGGAGAGTAGAGAGGCATAGTCTAAATGGCTGAAGGCACACGGGTCTCCTCTGAGCTGCCTGAGAGACTCGATCATTTTAAAAAGAGGCCCAGAGATAAATGCTTGGTTTCCAGGGATTTTGAAACTCATTGAAAGTCACAGGAAAGTACAAAGCCAGGGAAAACAGGGACAGAAAGTAGACTTGTGGATGATTCAAGGCCTCGGATGCTCTGCAGTCGGCTAAGCATGGAGTCTCTCAAGGTTATTTCCTGTTGTGAATCATAGATACAAATGGATTTGCAGTGTTGAAGAAACCTAACCGATCTTATTAACCAGTGGTTCTATTCTTTTTAGCTTGTGATAGAGCTTTACAGGACAAGTGCAGTCAAAAATGAGATTTCCCTGTGTTTTATATATATTTCCACACTATGAGGTTGGAATAATACTGTGAAATTATTAAAATGATAATAATGCCCTGGTAGTGTAAGAGCTGTTTGAAAAAAATGCCTAAAATTTCAGGTGGTTTTGGTGGGATGAAGTTTTTGCCTTCCATGGTGACATCACCATGCAATAAATTAGTCCATTAAGAAAGAGAGTTCCAAACCTCTCTACCAAGAACAGATAACTTTCAGTTTTCCCTCCCCACTCAGACCACTCCCAGACAGTCCTAGCTGAATTTTTGCTTGAGAAATTGCTCTTTGCTAAGAAGCTATTTTTGTTACTTTTAGACAATTTAAATTGAAAACACAATAAGGTACTTCAAGAGACATAAAAAAGTCTACTTCATATTCAGAATCTCCAGCACCCTAACATGAACATATGTGAAAATGGAGCCTTTCTCTGTTTTTTTTTGTAAAATAAGTGTTTCCAATGACATCATCAACCAATCAGTAGACAATTAGTAGACAATTAGTAGCCATAATTCGTTCAAATCACATGATGTGCACCAATGATGTAATTGGAAACACTTATCTCCCTCTATCTTGTTTTTTTTACACAAAACATAGAAATTTGCCATTTTCACATAAGTGACACGTTTCAGGAAGCTAGGCATAGGTCACATGTCACTATTTCACAGAAGAGGCATTTGAACTTGGCAGAAATGCCTTCTGGAACATGTGAACTTTCATATGCCTTAATAATAAACTTGTATGCCATCTGTAAATACAAATTACATTTTTAAATTGTGAGCCTAGTTGGTTAAGCCACGGAAAATGACAGGAACCTTTCAACTAAGCATGATTGGCTCAGATATTGGATGGGCTGAACATGAAAATAGATGAGTTTGGATTGGTCTGCCATGTAGCAAGCTTCTGTCTATAATATGAGCTGCCCAGTATGTTTACTACGCTACATTACTCACTCTGTTTAGCACATGGCCTCACCTTAAAGAGATGGGTGGGGCTTAAGAGGGTGTGAAAAATGCTGCATAGGTGTAGACAAAGCTAGACAGAGCTCTCCAGTAGGTGCTCCAAATATTCAAGGGCCATTTTCTCAAAAGTAGCGTTACAAGTTTATCAACTGTCAAGGCAGAACTACTTTCCCATTATTCCTCAACTGCAGTGTATGATACACCATTTTGTAGCTCTGAGTTTGTACTTTTATCTGAGGTGGTTGGGGTGGTGCAGAAGATGATTAATATACTGAAATTGTTTTAAATGTCAGTTTAATTGTTACCCATTTATATTGGTATTGAGATAAAAAAAAACAGCTGCATTGGACCTTTAAAATGTAGACTCAGTGATATGATGTAGATATAGAAAGTAAACTGCATTGTGGGTCAATTTATGCAACAACTAAGAGTGTTGAAGCGTGAGGCTCAGCTTCTCCGCTGTTTTGGTGCCCTGCCTACCACGCGGTGAACAGCGTGAAGCAAACCCATGCGGAAATACTGTGTGTGACTGTGAGAGCAATATCTGTGGTGCTACTCGTGGCTCGTTTCACTGAGTCTACCTTTAATATAGGAACGTGTTGAAACATTTAGGTAGTGTACGCTATTTTTTATTGTTAATGTATGCCATGAATTAAAGTGTATGTGGAGAAAGCAATTTATCATCAATCGCCTGTTGCAAGGACTTGCCCTGGAGGCCATGTTAATGAGGGGATGTTAACATTTAAATGCAATCGTTTCCATGCACCAAACAGAATACCCTCAAGCGGTTTTCTCTATCACACCACTAACTGCATCAGTAATGGACCACTGCCCTGCTTAAGAAGTATCATTGAATCACTGTCAGTACAAATGGAGTAGAGGGAATGTTCTCTGGCATTAAGGGTTTCATTTTACCTTCAATTTACAACAGCTCAATATCCGTGGCATGTTGTTAGGACAAAGACAGGATCTTAACATTTGATGGCATAGCCTAACAGCATGAGACTGTAAACATAACACAACCTTGTATGTTGCATATTACACATTACGGTGCCATAACTCAAGTGAATCTATATGTTATTGAAACATTGCCTGTCACGGGGAACATATGGGACCGACCGGCTCAATTCGGTCTTATGTAGCAAAATGTGAAAAAAAACTAAAACAAGAAGTACCAGTGACTTGCTCAATACGGAACTGTTCAGATGACGCGGATGCTACACTACAGGACTATTGTTCTAGCACAGATTGGAATATATTTCCGGGATTAATCCAATGGCATTGAGGAGTATACCACCCCAGTCATCGGCTTCATCAATAAGTGCATCGACGACGTCATCCCCACTTTGACCATACCTCCATATCCCAACCAGAAGCCATGGATTACAGGCAACATCCGCATCGAGCTAAAGGCTAGAACTGCCGCTTTCAAGGAGCGGGACACTAATCCGGACGCTTATAAGAAATCCTGCTATGCCCTCGGACGACCCATCAAACAAACAAAGTGTCAATACAGGATTAAGATTGAATCCTATTACACCAGCTCTAACGCTCGTCAGATATGGCAGGGCTTAAAAACTATTACGGACAACAAAGGGAAACCCAGACGCGAGCTACCCAGTGACGCGAGCCCAACAGACGAGGTGAATGCCTTTTAATGCTCGCTTCGAGGCAAGGAACACTGAAGCATGCACGAGAACACCAGCTGTTCTGGATGACTATGTGATAACACTCTCGGTAGCCGATGTGAGCAAGACCTTTAAACAGGTCAACATTCACAAAGCCGCTAGGCCAGTTGGATTACCAGGACGTGTACTCAAAACATACGCGGACCAACTGGCAAGTGTCTTCACTGACATTGTCAACCTTTCCCTGACTGAGTCTGTAATACCTACATGTTTCAAGCAGACCACAATAGTCCCTGTGCCCAAGGAAGCAAAGGTAACCTGCACTCACGTCGGTAGCCATGAAGTGTTTTGAAAGGATGGTCATGACTCACAGCATCAACAGCATCCTCCTGGATACCCTAGACCCACTTCAATTCGCATACCGCCCCAACAGATCCACAGATGATGCAATATCAATTGCACTCCACACACGCCCTTTCCCACCTGGACAAAAGGAAAACCTACGTGAGAATGCTGTTCATTGACTACAGCTCAGCCTTCAACACCATTGTGCCCACAAAGGTCATCACTAAGCTAAGGACCCTGGGACTAAACACCTCCCTCTGTAACTGGATCCTGGACTTCCTGACGGGCCACCCCCAGGTGGTAAGGGTAGGCAACTCCACATCTGCCATGCTGATCCTCAACACTGGGGCCCCTCGTGGGTGTGTACTTAGGTCCCTCCTGTAGTCCCTGATCACCCACAACTGCGTGGCCAAACATGACTCCAATACCATCATTAAGTTTGCTGACGACATAACAGTGTTAGGCCTAATCACCGACAGCAATGAGACAGCCTATAGGGAGGAGGTCAGAGAACTGTCAGTGTGGTGCCAGGACAACAACCTCTTCCTCAGAGTGAGCAAGACAAAAAAGCTGATTATGGACTACAGGAAAAGGCGGGCCAAACAGGCCCACATTAACATCAACGAGAGTTTCAAGTTCCTTGGTGTCCACATCACCAACGAACTATCATGGTCCAAACACACCAAGACAGTTGTGAAGAGGGCACGACAAAACCCTTTCCCCCTAAGGAGACTGAAAAGATTTAGCATCACCGCCTGGTATGGCAACTGCTCAGCATCTGACTAAGGCGCTATAGAGGGTAGTGCGTATGGTCTAGTACATCACTGGGGCCAAGCTTCCTGACATCCAGGACCTATATAATAGGCGGTGTCAGAGAAAAGCCTGTAAAATTGTGAGAGACTCCAGTCACCCGAGTCATAGAATGTTTACATTGACCCCTCCATCCATTTGTTTGTACACTGCTGCTACTCACTGTTTATTATCTATGCACTTCACCTTTACCTACATGTACAGATTACCTCAACTAACCTGCACCCATGCACATTGACTCGGTACCGGTACCCCCTGTATATAGCCTTGTTATTGTTAAGTTATTATGCAACTATTTTTAATTTTTTTAAATTATATTATTATTTTTTCCTTAATTTTATTTGGTAAATATTTTCTTAACTCTTCTTGAACTACACTGTTGAGGGGCTTATAAGTAAGCATTTCACAGTAAGGTTTGATTTCATTTGATACACTGTATCAATGATCATTGGCCATTGGATATAAACATTACACAACAAGTTGGAAATCTCAAATTCAACAATGAGTGGTTTGGAAGATTCGTTACAGTGGCTAACTGCAAGCATTGTCGGGAATAAACGAGCTCAGACTGGGAAAATACGATTTGAACAGCCATGCAACTTCAAAATATTATAAATCAGGCCTCTTTTTCTTTCATTGAGACAAAGGACGCTACCTTCCTGTTCAAGTGAGCAGTGTCTTATATGCTGCTGCATAAATGATGTAAAATGCCAGGGAGATATGTATACTGTAGCTAATATATTAATACTAAGTGTATGTTGTGTAGTAAGCTGTTAATAATTTGGTCTATTTTCACCTCTTAATCTCGCCTAAGCGTTACTGTTATGACTCGGTGGTGCACGTGTAGCCTATAACCTGTTTTGAGAAATATAATCATCGAATATTGTAAGAGCTTTCGGAAGTTTACATACACCTTAGCCAAATACATTTAAACTCAGTTTTTCAAAATTCCTGACATTTAATCATAGTAAAAATTCCCTGTTTTAGGTCAGTTAGGATCACCACTTTATTTTAAGACTGTGAAATGTCAGAATAATAGTAGAGAGAATTATTTATTTCAGCTTTTATTTCTTTCATCACATTCCCAGTGGGTCAGAAGTGTACATACACTCAATTGGTATTTGGTAGCATTGCCTTTAAAAATTTTAACTTAGGTCAAACATTCCGGTAGCCTTCCACAAGCTTCCCACAATAAGTTGGGAGAATTTTGTCCCATTCCACCTGACAAAGCTGATGTAACTGAGTCAGGTTTGAGAGGCCTCCTTGCTCGCAAACGCTTTTTCAGTTTTGCCCACAAATTTTCTATAGGATTGAGTTCAGGGCATTGTGATGGCCACTCCAATACCTTGACTTTGTTGTCCTTAAGCCATTTTGCCACAACTTCGGATGTATGATTGGGGTCATTGTCCATTTGGAAGACACTTTTGCGACCAAGCTTTAACTTCCTGTCTGATGTCTTGAGATGTTGCTTCAATATATCCACATAATGTTCCTCCTCATGATGCCATCGATTTTGTGAAGTGCACCAGACCCTACTGCAGCAAAGCACCCCCACAACATGATGCTGACACCCCCGTGCTTCACGGTTGGGATGGTTTTCTTCGGCTTGCAACACTTTTTCTTCCAAACATAACGATGGTCATTATGGCCAAACAGTTCTATTTTTGATTCATCAGACCAAAGGACATTTCTCCAAAAAGTAGAAAAGATTTCTCCAGAAAGATCTTTGTCCCCATGTGCCGTTGCAAACCATAGTCTGTTTTTTTATGGCGGTTTTGGAGCAGTGGCTTCTTCCTTGCTGAACAACCTTTCAGGTTATGTCAATATAGGACTCGTTTTACTGTGGATATAGATACTTTTGTTCCAGTTTCCTCCAGAATCGTGACAAGGTCCTTTGCTGTTGTTCTGTGATTGATTTGCACTTTCTCACCAAAGTACATTCATCTCTAGGAGACAGAACGCGTCTCTTTCCTGAGCGGTATGATGGCTGTGTGGTCCCATGGTGTTTATACTTGCATACTATTATTTGTACAGATGAATGTGGTATCTTCAGGTGTTTGTAAATTGCTCCCAAGGATGAACCAGACTTGTGGAGGTCTCCAATTTTTTTCTGAGGTTGTGGCTGATTTCTTTTGATTTTCCCACGATGTCAAGCAAAGAGGCACTGAGTTTGAAGGTAGGCCTTGAAATACATCCGCAGGTACACATCCAATTGACTCAAATTATGTCAATTAGCCTATCAGAAACTTCTAAAGCCATGTCATCATTTTCGGGAATTTTCCAAACTGTTTAAAGGCACAGTCAACTTAAGTGGATGTACACTTCTGACCCACTGGAATTGTGATACAGTGAATTATAGGTGAAATATTTTGTCTGTAAACAATTCTTGTGAAAATGACTTGTGTCCTAACCGACTTGCCAAAACTATAGTTTGTTCACAAGAAATTTGTTGCGTGGTTGAGAAATGAGTTTTAATGACTCCAGCCTAAGTGAATTTAAACTTCCAACTTCAGCTGTATTTGCCCTCTTTTTTTGTATCCTACTGTTCTGACTTGGTGTACAGGGAAAACGCTGTAACAATGGCCCATGTTCTGAATTCTCTAGCTGTACATTTCAAAATTGCTGAACAAATTGTTTTATTGACTATGTCCATCCTGGCTCGCTCATTAATGTCTTTATCCAAATTACAAATTGTCTTTTATCGTCGTCCATAGTTTTTACATCTCAATTGTCAGTCAAAACCACATTTGTTTAAGCAAGTCAGCCGTATCAGCTATGTTTTTTAAAGGCAGTAAATGAGTCTGTATGATCTATTTTGCTGCCAGACAAGGTTCCACTGATAACCAGGTGTAGCGGGTGTACTGCTGTTGGGACTCTGCTTTTGAGACAGCTTTATGTAGTCCCTAACAGTTTCTGGGCACCGTTGGTCACCGTTGTAATGCAATTCATGTATTCTCTAGTGTTATGTTGTTTAGTGACTTTGCTGGAATTGATCACACTTAATTTTGTTTTGCCCCACCAACATTTACATGCTAAAATCGCCACTGCCTAGACATACTGTCCGGCTCAAATAGACAGAAGTGTACTATATGGCAGACCAATCTAAACTCATCTCTCGCATGTCTAGCCCACTCATTATCTAAGCCAATCATGGCTAGCGGGGAGGTTGCCTCTCTTTTTCTTTGGCTAAACCAACTAGGCTCGTAATTCAACAATTCTATTCATATTAACAGATGGCATACAAGTTTGTTATTAAGGCACATGAAAGTTCATATGTTTGAGAAAGAATTTCTGCCAAAAAAACACATTTTGATGTTTACAAATATGTTTACGTTCAAACGGCTGTTCTGTGAAGGTGTGACCCTTGACATTCGCCTAGTTTCCTGAAATGGGTCACATTTATGACCAATAACTTAACACATCACTGGCATTTTATTATTATTATTTTGACCTTTATTTAACAAAGCAAGTCAGTTAAGAACAACATTCTTATTTTCGATGGTGGCCTAGGAACAGTGGGTTAACTGCCTTGTTCAGGGGCAGAACGACAGATTTTTACTTTGTCAGCTCGGGGATTATGATCTTTCAATCTTTTGGTTACTAGTCCAACACTCTAACCACTAGATTACCTGCCACCCCAACTAACATGTGACAGCTGGATGCAGTAGGTACTGTACCCAGGAAACCAAAATAGTTTTTTTTTATCTTCCCAGAACATTTATTAGGTTGCCCCAAAAGTTTTTATAGCACAAAAACTGTCAATTTTTGATGATTATTATACAATGTTTGTATAGAACATCCGCCTGATGATGCAAGAACATTCCCAGAACACATTTTGTGATTACATAATATGAAAACCTAATAAGAACATTAGCTGAATTTTCTGTGGTGGTTGTTTCAGATGATGTGCAGAATATTTTAGCAAATGTTAGGAGAACATTGAAAGGATATTTTATTGAAAACATTTGATCAATAAATGTATTTAAAAAAAAATCAAAAACACTATTTGAATGTTTTTGGGATGTTATCATCCTGATGTTAGATTAAAAACCCCAACTAGAAATTAATGGGAAGGTTAGTTAATGTCCTGAGAATGTTCCTGGTTTGCTGGGTAGTCTCCCAGGGACTCCCATGTATTGTCACATGTCAGTTCATAAAGGAGTAGCCCACCATTATAGGCCTACAGAAATTTCATGGAGCACTAACTGCAGCGAACAAAGAAAGCTATATTCATGTACAAAAATGACCCATGACAGCTACATCTTGTTATTTATTTGTTTTTGGATAGCTTTATCAAATTCCCAACACATCTAAAATTCAGTTCTTACTCATCTCCATTGACAGGCAAGGTCTTGAAAAGTCAAATGTAAGGGAAGGAGTTTACAAAAGGTTACTTCCGCCGAGACGCCGCTGACACCAACTTGGGTCCCTATTTGTTAGTGAGAGGCTGTGCAACTGTCAATCAATGCGAGAGGAAGTGAGTCCATGGCAAGGCAGGCAAGCTGATGAATATTCATCAGTGATCAATGATAGAGTGAGGCCTGCATAGAACTGTAGATGCTGGAACCAATGAAATGTAGAGGGAATGCAGAGCAGGGCCAGACTGCCACATTTGGGTCCCCCACAACTACCTAAAAAATAAAACAATTCAATACCTATTTTTTTAAACAGCTAACTTCCTTGCATTTCAACACATTTTGCCATGGCGAAGAGAGAAAATGTTGCTGTTTAAAGGTAATTTTCTGCTATTCTACAGTTTTTTCCATGGGGCAAAGAGAAAATGTTGCTGTTTTAAAGCTAATTTCCTGCTCTTCTACACATTTTGCGAATTTCCTGCTATTTTACACATTTTGCTATTACTTATGATGTGTTCATGTGCAAGTTCATGTGCAATCTGGTGGGTCCCCCCAAAGAAATTGTAAAAAACTTTGGCCCCCTGGAGGTTGTGGGCCTGCGTGCCCATTCTGTAATCTGTAATCTGAGTCTTAATAGAAAATGGGTTTTGACAAGCTACTCTTGACACATGCCTGCTTTCAGCTTGTCCGAGGGAATTGGATGTAAAACAGAGACAACTAGGACATACAGAGAGAGACAGAGATGGTGAGTTCATCTCTATTAGGCATTTTTATATGGCTCATACACAGAACCATGGATTAAAGTTTTGTTTTGTAAAACTCCAGTAATTCTTCTGGGGCTGCTTTAGGTAATCTCCCTTGATGACGTCACTGTCAAAACCTGGGAAGAGACATCTCTTAGTTTTTCCGCAAAAGTTTCAATTGAGACTGCGTATGTTGTAAATGTCCTTACATTTTTTTGATGATAATCCATTCATTCAGATACAAAGGGTAAGCTTTCAAGCGACTACAAATACTCAACTTTTTGTGGTGTAACACGCATCTATTTCTTGTGTTGATCCCTGTTACTATCATCATCAGCCCACTTGGCAGTGACAGTTCTCACACCGCAGGTCGCGAGGTGCAAACTTGTACAACACCACCAACACTAACACCCATCACGACACTGGAATAGTGTAGTGATGGTGACACTGGATCCGAGGATCAACTTGGCTAAATTTAACCACTCTACGTTAAGGGCCGTGTCACCCAAACCTCTTCACGAACACACATTGTCAGCCAAGCTCTGACCCCTAGCTCCCCTAGCTCCTTAGTACCAAGGCTCAGTAGACCTTTGTTTAAAAACTTCTTATGGCTGCAATCCCGTTAACGGGATTGATATGACAACAGCCAGTGAAAGTGCAGGGCGCCAAATTCAAAACAACAGAAATCTCATAATTAAAATCTTATACCGTTTTAAAACCTCTTGGAACTCTAGGGGCAGTATTTTCATTTTTGAAAAAAAAACGTTCCTGTTTTAAACAGGATATTTTGTCAGGAAAAGATGCAAGAATATGCATATAATTGACAGCTTTCGATAGAAAACACTCTAACGTTTCCAAAACTGTAAAGATATTGTCTTTGAGTATAACAGAACTGATGCTGCAAGCGAAAGCCTGAGAAAAATCCAATCCGGAAGTGCCCCAGGTTTTGAAAGCGCTGCGTTCCAATGACTCCCTATTTGGCTGTGAATGTACCATCAACGAGCTTACGCTTTCTACGTATTCCCCAAGGTGTCTACAGCATTGTGATGTAGTTTTACGCATTTCTGTTGAAGAATAGCCGTAGGCGAGGACATTGCGTAAGTGGTCACATGGTGACTACGAGAGAGATTCTCGCGTAAAGTACAGAGGTAGCCATTACACCAATTGGTCCTAGAGAAAAAACAAATTGTCCCGACGGATATATTATCGAATAGATATTAGAAAAACACCTTGAGGATGGATTCTAATCAACGTTTGCCATGTTTCTGTCGATATTATGGAGCTAATTTGGAATATTTTTCGGCGTTGTGGTGACTGCAATTTCCGGGCGATTTCTCAGCCAAACGTGAAGAACAAACGGAGCTGTTTCGCCTACAAAAATAATATTTTGGGAAAAAAATGAACTTTGGCTATCTACCTGGGAGTCTCGTGAGTGAAAACATCCGAAGTTCATCAAAGGTAAACTATTTAATTTGATTGCTTTTCTGATTTCCGTGACAAGGTTGCCTGCTGCTAACAAGGCATAATGCTATGCTAGGCTATTATAAATTTACACAAATGCTTGTCTAGCGTTGGCTGTAAAGCATATTTAGAAAATCTGAGATGACAGGGTGACTAACAAAAGGCTAAACTGTGTCTCAATATATTTCATTTGTGATTTTCATGAATAGGAATATTTTCTAGGGATATTTATGTCCGCTGCGTTATGCTAATTAGTTTCAGCCGATGATTACGCTCCCGCATGCGGGTTTGGGAGTCACAAAAGGATATTATTGAAGGTAATCTTGTTGTTAATCCCACCACAGTGTCCGATTTCAAATATGCTTTACAGCGAAAGCACCACAAACGATTATGTTAAGTCACCACAGAATAAACACAGCCATTTTTTTTCCCAGCCAAAGATAGGAGTCACAAAAAGCACAAATAGAGATAAAATGAATCACTAACCTTTGATGATCTTCATCAGATGACACTCATAAGACTTCATGTTACACAATACATGTATGTTTCGTTTGATAAAGTTCATATATATATCAATTGGCGCGTTACGTTCACTAGTTCCAAAAACATCCAGTGATTTTGCATACCACATCGATTCAACAGAAATACTCATCATAAATGTAGATGATAATGCAAGTTATACACATGGAATTATATATATACCTCTCCTTAATGCAACCGCTGTGTCAGATTTTTTTTAAAGCAAACCATGCAATAATCTGAGACGGCGCTCAGAAAAATTATCAAATTATCCGCCATGTTGGAGTCAACAGAAACCAGAAATTAGATGATAAATATTCCCTTACCTTTGATGATCTTCATCAGAATGCACTCCCAGGAATCGTGGTTCCACAATAAATGCTTGATTTGTTCGATAATGTCCGTTATTTATGTCCAAGTAGCTACTTTTGTTAGCGCGTTAGGTATACATATCCAAACGCTCGTGCAGGTCGAGCATTACTTCGGAAAAAAACTTCAAAAAGTTATATTACAGGTCGAAGAAACATTTCAAACTAAGTATAGAATCAATCATTAGGATGTTTTTATCATAAATCTTCAATTAAGTTCCAACCGGAGAATTCCTTTGTGTCTAGAGGAGTGGAACGAAGGTCGATATCATGTGGAATGCGCGTAACTGTGAAATGGCTCTCTGCCAGTGACCTGACTCATTCAGCTCTTATTCAGTCCCACAACACAGTAGACGTTTCTAAAGATGGTTGACATCTAGTGGAAGCCCTAGGAAGTGCAACTTCATTCATATCCCACTGTGAATTCAATAGGGCCTGGGTTGAAAATCGACCAACCTCAGATTTCTCACTTCCTGTTTGGATTTCTTCTCAGGTTTTTGCCTGCCATATGAGTTCTGTTATACTCACAGACATCATTCAAACGGTTTTAGAAACGAATATACTAATAATAATATGCAAATATTAGCAACTGAGACTAAGGAGCAGGCCGTTTACTCTGGGCACCTCTGGGCACCTTTCATCCAAGCTACTCAATACTGCCCCTGCAGCCATAAGAAGTTAACACGGAATAGACGTGTTTTTGCAGTTCCTTGTGTATGACCTCTGTGTGTTTCAGCACTCCATGGCGCTAAAGTCAGTTAGCAAGGACAGCGCCCACGGCCTGGAGTCAATGGCCCATGGCCTGGAGTCAATGACTTCTGTCAAACAACCCTCCCATGGCAACTAAGTGATGTGGTGGAGGCAGGCAAGTGGGGGGCGGGAGTGGTGTGTGGGGTGTGGAGGCAGGTGAGTGGGGGGCGGGGTGGTGTGTGGGGTGTGGAGGCAGGTGAGTGGGGGGGGCGGGGTGGTGTGTGGAGTGTGGAGGCAGGTGAGTGGGGGGGCAGTGAGGTGTGTGGGGTGTGGTGGCAGGTAAGTGGGGGGGCGGGGTGGTGTGTGGGTTGTGGAGACAGGTGAGTGGGGGGCAGGGTGGGGTGTAGAGGCAGGTGAGTGGGGGGGTGGAGGCAGGCGATTGGGGGGCGGTGTGTGGGTTGTGGAGTCAGGTGAGTAGATAATACCATATGACTTGAGCGATAAATTCCCTGTGAATAATTTCAAAAGGGCACCTGTTTTACAGCAGGTTCCTAACCTCTTGGTTGCCTTTCTCCCTTTGGCACTCTACATTAGCAGCACCACCTGACGTGTGTCAATATGCATGGGGACGCAGGTTTTCTCTCAACACCAGACCGCAGTAAATGGGGTGAGCGCTATAGGCCTCTAGTCTGGGCTGTGGACTGGGGCTGAGGGGTCTGAGCACGTCTCTATGAAATATAAGAGGCTTAAAATAATTTCCTGGCACACTGTTTCTAAAGTGACCCTGGACAGTGAGCTAGCTGGAGAACTTCCTACCATTTTCGGTGAAGTGTGTCACCAGGAACGGGTCAGGCTTCGTTTGATGTAATGGCGGCACATGAACGGCAAAGGTTAAACACTGATATGAAAGTGGGATAAACTAGAGAGGGCTTCCTCTTGAGCGGAAGTGCCTTTGGAAAATGGCAAATAATGTGGTGTTTGCCCAACCCCCTCTCCGATACGGTGGGAGGTATAGCAGTTCCATGTTTGCACAGTAAAGTTTGCAGAGGCCTTGGGCTTGATCAGCACTCTGGGTAAAATACTGTCTGAGAATTTACATGGAGGAATAGATCTGTTATTACGTAACCCTATCTAGAGTCTGTCTGAATATGTCTTCTGACTGGCCAATCACCAAAGTTCATCACTGCCAATCATCATGGTTCATCATGGCCAATCACCACGGTTCGTCAAGGCCAGTCACCACGGTTCATCACGGCCAATCACCACGGTTCATCACAGCCAAGCACCACGGTTCATCACGGCCAAGCACCACAGTTCATCACGGCCAATACCCACGGTTCATCATGGCTAAGCACCGCGGTTCATCACGGCCAATCACCATGGTTCCTCACTGCCAATCACCAAGGTTCATCACGGCCAAGAATCACAGTTCATCACGGCCAAGGTTCACGGTTCGTCATGGCCAATCACCACGATTTAACATGGCCAAGCACCACGGTTCATCATGGTCAATCACCACGGTTCATCATGGCCAAGCACCACGGTTCATCCCGGCCAATCACCACGGTTCGTCACCGCCAATCATGGTTCGTCATGGCTAATCACCACGGTTCATCCCGGCCAATCACCACGGTTCATCACGGCCAAGCACCACGAGTCGTCACGGCCAAGCACCACGGTTCATCACAGCGAAGCACCACGATTTAACACGGCCAAGCACCACGGTTCATCCCGGCCAAGCTACACGGTTCATTATGGTTCACCAGAGATCAACCAAGTCAACCGTGGTATGTTGTCCACGTTCACTGGTCTTCATCTGACAGATCAGATGGTCATTAGTCAATCCAAAACAAGATGGGGTTAGCTAGATGAGAAGGTTGTCTTAATTTAACCTAAAACACTAAAACATATCCCCATAATATATGACTTTGTTGTCAAAAGTACTTGGTCATGGTCATTCGCATAGTACTTTGCCTTCAATCTACAGTATGTCCCTCTTGACATGGAAAAATACATTCAAACTAGATCCTTTAGCACCTGGGTTACTCTAACAGATTGAACTGAAAATAGTCAGTGAGCCTATGTTGTTGTTGTTGTTGTTCAAATCAGACAATGTTGGTGGCTTGGCTTGTGCCAGTACTCTGTAACAAACGCTTTAAGGTGGCCCCAGGTGTGGTGTGGGCACAACATATTGTATGGTGCACAGCAGGCACCTTGCTGTGAGACAATATGCCTGAATGGCCTGCCATGGCTGCCTGCTAGGGAGGCTGTTGCAGGTACTTTGAGCAATGGGGCTGGGGTGGCGGGTAGCGGTGCGGGAGTGGGGCTGCTCTGGGCCCAGTTCCTTGAGGTGGAACCGTATGAAGTGGAGATTTACCCTCCAAGCGGGAGGAGGACAAGGTCAACACTTTTTAAATAATACAAACTACTATCTGTGGGAGAGGAAGGCAAATTTGGCATGAGAAGAGAATGCTTACCAGGCATCAGAACTGACATTTATATATGTAACTAATGTTCGCTGAAGGAGGGAACAAGGTATAACATAATGTGGGAAGTCAACAACCAATTCATTTCAACTGAATTCACGCCCAACCAGCCAATTGATGCCGAGACTGCCCTCAGAAGCCCTGCTTTCAGGGCTATAACACTGGGGCTCCCATTAATTTCCTCAATTCAATATCGCTCACACAGAGTGTCTAGGATCGAAGCCAGGTCCCAGGTCGGTACAATAGGCTTCGACACTGGTGTGAGTAGACGCACGCCTTTCAGGAACCGCCAGAGGATGAGACCCCGGCGTACAGCCGTCAATCCCAACATAACATGCCGAGATAGCTGCCATATAAACCTTCAATTTGAAAAAAGCAAGCAGCCTGCTCAAAAAACTCTTGCAAAAACATCCAAATGTCCACCAAAGAGCTCTGAAAAAAAGAAACTATTTTAACCTGACACCAACCTTCAAACGAGCTTCAATTGTATGTATACAACCCTCTTGTAGAGGACGCACGCCACGACTGCAGAGTCATAATCTGGTTTGAGGGTAAACCCCGAGACGTCAAATTCAAACTTTCAGGTGCCAAACCCACAGATCCCACATCTGCGGCCGTGGGTGCCAAACTCAATAGATTCCGATGACATGGAGCCCTCCTCCTGCCCAACAGGCAGATGATCTCTGGGAACCAGTGTTGTCTGGAACAACGGGGTACCACCAGAATCAACAACAGAACCTCCTGACAGACTCTCTTAGGAAACGTAGGAAACGGATTGAACATGGTCCAAAGTGACTGGGGCGGCAGGGTAGCCTAGTGGTTAGAGCGTTGGACTAGGAACCGGAAGGTTGCAAGTTCAAACCCCCGAGCTGACAAGCTACAAATCTGTCGTTCTGCCCCTGAACAGGCAGTTAACCCACTGTTCCTAGGCCGTCATTGAAAATAAGAATTTGTTCTTAACTGACTTGCCTGGTTAAATAAAGGTAAAATAAAAAAAATATGCCAAAGCATCCATTCCCAACGGAGCGCCCAGATCCCTCATTGAGAAGAACAGGCGACAATGTGTATTTTCTTGAGATGTATAAAGATCTATGTTGGCCCCGCCGAAACAGTCCCATACGTGGGCAACCCATGAGGGGTGCAGTCCTCACTTCTTGGAGAAAGTAGATCCGCACCCATGTTGAGAGGTCCGGCAAGACAACGTCACCCTGAAGGGCAGGTAATGTGCACTGCTCCATAAAGAAAATATAACGGGCCAGGTTTAGGAGAGAGAGAGACTGCATCCCTCCTGGCGGTTGATGTACACCACCACTGTCCTGTTGACGGACCTTACCAACACATGCTGGCCCTCCAACACCGGAAGGAAATGCCTTAGAGCTAGCAAAATAGACAGTAGCAAGGCAATTGATATGCAGCACCCAAAATGAGTAATGCCATGGTGAAATTGCAGCTGCATAAATCAAAAGGCAAGGTGGACGGGAGGCTGTCATAGCACTTAACCAAAATGGCCGAATGACTCAGCAGAATCCTCCTAACGAAATTCTCTCGTCGGTGAGATGGCAAGCGGGGGTTAAGCCCCCTGAGCTATTTACTGTGTTGAATATGTTTGTGCAGAATGAGAAGGCAAGAAAACATTTTAGTGGGGGGGATTCATTCACAAAATGAATAGCTCTCTGACTAAATTACATTTCTGCTGGAATTAAATGATGGGATACAGTCTCTGCACAAGATCACAGTGGGAGGGCAATATTGCTAAAAGGCTTTTAGGGGATTAATTTGATGCCCCCCCCCTTTGTTCCATGTCCAGGTGCTCATAAACTACAGCATTCCTTTGCAATGACATTTAGTGGGGAGGACGTGGCCAGGAGCCAATGGGGGGGAACAATGTTCAGGGAGGTGGATGGAGACGGTGGGGGGGGGGGCAGAGAGGTACCTCCTCTGGGTGCTAATTCATCCTCCACCTCCTCAAGTCTGGCCTTATACATAGCATCACAGAAAGCATGCTAGCAATCTAAGGGAGGATTTCCAAGACCCAGATTGGTCATAGTCCTGGACTAGAATCTCGGTTCAGTTTAGAGTTTTCTATTGATCTTTTTAGACCAGCACCAGGGTTAATCTGGTTTCAGAATCAGAGCTTTAGCGACAAATGTACAGGCCCAACTCGAATGAGAGAACTTCAGAAGCATCATTTTAGATCAAACGTAGTGCACTATGTGTTGCATAGGGTTTTATTAGGGCTCCCGAGTGGCACAGCGGTTTAAGGCACTACATCTAAGTCACTACAGTCCCTGGATTGAATCCAGGCTGTATCACATCTGGCCTTGATTTGGAGTCCCATAGGGCGACGCACAATTGGTCCAGCGCCGCCCGGGTTTGGCCAAGGTGGGCCATCATTGTAAATAAGAATTTGTTCTTAAATGGCTTGCCTAGTTTAAATAAAGGCTATGTTTAAAAATCACATGTCACTAGCTGGGCTCAAAGGGAACAAATGAAGCATTTTCTTTCTGAAGCGCACAGAGAGGTCGAGTTAGGCACAAATGCATCGATCCTTTGAGATTGATCTGGTAAAGAAAAGAAAAAAGGATAAAAGCTAGCTATGCGTTCATTGTTTTCATTGTTGATATCTGTGTCATTACAAGAGTGGACTAGAACCATGTGCTATGAGGCTCCAGACTGTGTTGCTGTGCAGCGACAAGGCTAGGACAGATCAATACTCAACCCTCTCCTTTGATGCAGGTCTTTTACAGCACGGCTCAGTATAACAAGCATGCCTGCTAGAACAGAAATAACCCTCTTTTGTGCAGATGACGAAAGCCGATGCTGTGAAAGAAAAGCGTTCGCCTCTGTTTACTGCTCACAATCCTTCTCTTTCTCTAGTGTCACACTGAATAGATGTACCTGAGCAAGGACAGATGCTCATGCTTGCAAAGGCACATACTGTATACATACAATGCGGAGCGTGCAAACACGCACACTCACTCCCACTCACCATACACATTTCAACACACTCACTCACTCCCACTCAACATACACATTTCAACACATTCACTCCCACTCACCATACACATTTCAACACACTCACTCACTCCCACTCACCATACACATTTCAACAAACTCACTCCCACTCACCATACACATTTCAACACACTCACTCACTCCCACTCACCATACACATTTCAACACACTCACTCACTCCCACTCACCATACACATTTCAATACACTCACTCCCCCTCACCATACACATTTCAACACACTCACTCCCACTCACCATACACATTTCAACACACTCACTCACTCCCACTCACCATACACATTTCAATACACTCACTCCCCCTCACCATACACATTTCAACACACTCACTCCCACTCACCATACACATTTCAACACACACACACACACACACACACACACACACACACACACACACACACACACACACACACACACACACACACACACACACACACACACACAAACACTAAGCAAAGACACACCACCCAAACTGATCAATTAGGTAATGTCAAAGCCAAAGAGATCATAAAAGTAATTGTGGATATCCCATTGATATCGTAAAAATATAGTTCCTAAACAAAATAAGTAAATAAAAATGTTAAGTGTTGAATTCACATTTTAAAAAAAGAACAAACCAACCACTTTATTTTGAATTAGGAGATTACAAAGACATTGTGAGAAGAACATTAATTGTTTAGAGTTTGCCAGGGTTTGTTATGATGACCCTTGTATATTTGAAAAATGGCCATAATAATACAATGACAGTGATAATTCGCTCCGTTACTGTTACATCAAAGATTTTTAATAAGTTAACCAAGATAGACCACCACCTGTCGTTTCCAATGAGCAGAACATGCAAGGAGGTGGGCAGAACCAAGCACGAGCTAGCACAATCTTATTGGCGCATTCTAGCATGCATTTGCATATTCCCGTTAGGGAATGCCTACTCTGTGAAGTGCAGGAGCACAATAACTAAATTCGCCGTTGCGTTCCTTCTAAACAACACATTTTTTTGTTATTTTGGGGTAAAGTCGACAAAACTTAGTCCACTCTGTTCATGCTTCATCCTACAGCTTGAGAACTCCTGATATCTCCAGGAGGGATAAGTTGAATTATGTCTTAATCTGTTGTCTAGTACTGTCTTTTTACTAGCTAGGGCCATCTACTTTAAGTGCTGCCTGTCTTCCCAGTAGGCAAATTTGTGTGTGAACTGCTGACTGCTCATAATTTGCAGATCGTTGTTGACACGTCAACCAGGATCAAGGGGTAGGGCAATTTGTGACTTGCTTTGGTAATCAGTGGCTGTATTGGGGGGAGGGAGTGGTTTCATCTCTCCTAGGCAATCAGAAATTAGCACAGGAAGGTGTGCTCTCCACCTCTGCTAGGAATTTACACTTGTGATGTGGAGAGGATCTGTGTCTGTACCACGTACTCTCACTACTGGTGTCCCCCAGGGCTCTGTTCTAGGCTTTCTCCTCTTCTCTGCAATTTATCCATAACACTGCAGCCCTCCTTTCAACCTTCCTAAGTTCTCTCATGTCCACTGGCTTCCAGTCTAAGCTTGCATCCACGACAAGACCATGGTGCTTACCTACGGAACAGCAAGAAGAACTGCCCCTCCCTGCCTTCAGGCTATGCTCAAACACTACACCCTAACCCAAGCACTTTGTTCTGCCACCTCAGGTCTGTTGGCCTTCCCACCTCTACGGGGGAGCAGCTCCCGCTCAGCCCAGTCCAAGCTCTTCTCTGTCCTGGCACCCCAATGGTGGAACCAGCTTCCCCAAAAAACTAGGACAGCAGAGTCCCTTTCCATCTTCCAAAATCATCTGAAACCCTACCTCCTCACCTCACCCCCATTCTAGCTCTGACTCTAAAAAAAAGTCCTTTCTATGCCTGTGATATGTGATTGTCCCACCTAGCTATATAAAGATGAACACACTAACTGTAAATCACTCTGGATTAGAGTGTCTGTTGAATATCTAAAATGTCAAATGTAATTCTCATTTTGGGAACAGAAAACTGTATTGAGATCAAATATTTAATTGATGAGAAAATTAGCAGAATGTCGGCCAAAACCCACCTCGTTCCAACTTCTCCCACTGCCAGACACTGGGCTTCCTTTTACTACCATATTTGGTAGTGAGTAGAAACGCCAAGTGGATGCTTCACATCTCTTGGTTCTAACTGTGGTTACATGGTCTGTGTCAATTACACTTCTCCAATATGGCCACCCGGTTTCTGTCCACTCCTGCACTCAATATGAACCATTACGGGACTAGTATCTCTGAATAGAACTTAAATACAAAATATCAATGCATTGCTATTGAAACTGGTAATTTACACAGCTAAAAGGCCATTGTGACTATTACGGCTCTATTCATCATTAATTACACATTTCCTAATGCCCTATTCGTTTGAATCTGCAGGACCAAAGGCATCAATGGCAGGACGGAAATAAAGAACCATTTATCTCAGACATATAATCACTCTAATTGTTAGCACTTTGGAGAAAGTTTTGAGACGCTGTGATCATGTGATTACTTGGTGTTAGTCATGATGTCTGTGCAGGAAGGGGTAATCAAAGATAAATGTCCCCAATCATCACAACGTTTAATTTTATCACTCATGCTCCGGCACTTTTTAATTTCAACAGAGTTTAAGATAATTCTTATCTTTCATTATGTCCATTTTCTTAAGGCCATGATACACTGCCAGTTCATTAAGGCAATATGGGTAGTACACCAGAAGAGTGTTTCCCGACTGCCCCTAAATTGACGCAATTTAAAGGCAATTGGGTCCCTTACAAATAATAATCTGATTAATAATCTGAAACAATAGCACCACCAATAGTGAGAATATTTGAGACAGATACAGAAGAGTTAATATAGGCCTTGGGGAATCAACTCTTACCATCCGGTTTTCTTCTCTACCTGATAATTAATTGCACACAGCTGGTGTCCCAGGTCTAAATCAGTCCCTGATTACAGCAGAACAATTAAAAAAATTAAGTGGAACTGACTTCGAGGTCCAGAGTTGAGTTTAAAGGGCATAGGCTATGAGCTACTCAGATGGAAGACCATATTTATATTTGACTATACTACACTCTCTCCATTTCCCTCTGAAAGGAGAAGATAGAGCTGATATTTACTGGTGAAGCCGAGTCTTGTCATGAAGAATCAAACCAACACTTCAACTTGAACTCGAGCTCTCAAGCTCTCATATCCTAGCAGCACACAGCACACAGTGAGTGAGACATGCTAACCTCTCACCATTACAATAACAGAGGAGGTTAGCATTTTAGATCATACCCCCAAGACATGCTAACCTCTCACCATTACAATAACAGAGGAGGTTAGCATTTTAGATCATACCCCCAAGACATGCTAAGCTCTCACCATTACAATAACAAGGGAGATTAGCATTTTTCAGGGGGTATGATATTTATGCCTCTTTCTCACTCAGCTTATTCAGCTCACTGTAAATGCTTCTTATTATTTTGTATTACTAATACAAGGAGTATTTGTATCATATTTGACAGTATGGCAGGAAATGTAGAGAATCAAGGGCATAGACCAAGGATGGCTGAGACAGGCCTCAAACCTCATACTGAATTTTATTTTATTTATTTATTTATTTCACCTTTATTTAACCAGGTAGGCTAGTTGAGTTCTCATTTGCAACTGCGACCTGGCCAAGATAAAGAGTAGCAATTCGACACATACAACAACACATGGAATAAACAAAACATACAGTCAATAATACAAATCAAATCAAATAAAATTGTATTTGTCACATACACATGGTTAGCAGATGTTAATGCGAGTGTAGCGAAATGCTTGTGCTTCTAGTTCCGACAATGCAGTAATAACCAACAAGTAATCTAGCTAACAATTCCAAAACTACTACCTTATAGACACAAGTGTAAGGGGATAAAGAATATGTACATAAAGATGTTTGAATGAGTGATGGTACAGAGCGGCATAGGCAAGATACAGTAGATGGTATTGAGTACACTATATACATATGAGATGAGTATGTAAACAAAGTGGCATAGTTAAAGTGGCTAGTGATACATGTATTACATAAAGATGCAGTAGATGATATTGAGTACAGTATATACGTATACATATGAGATGAATAACGTAGGGTATGTAAACATTATATTAGGTAGCATTGTTTAAAGTGGCTAGTGTTATATTTTACATAATTTCCCATATTTTACATAATAATTCCCATTATTAAAGTGGCTGGAGTTGAGTCAGTGTGTTGGCAGCAGCCACTCAATGTTAGTGGTGGCTGTTTAACAGTCTGATGGCCTTGAGATAGAAGCTGTTTTTCAGTCTCTCGGTCCCAGCTTTGATGCACCTGTACTGACCTCGCCTTCTGGATGATAGCGGGGTGAACAGGCAGTGGCTCGGGTGGTTGTTGTCCTTGATGATCTTTATGGCCTTCCTGTGACATCGGGTGGTGTAGGTGTCCTGCAGGGCAGGTAGTTTGCCCCGGTGATGCGTTGTGCAGACCTCACTACCCTCTGGAGAGCGTTACGGTTGTGGGTGGCGCAGTTGCCGTACCAGGTGGTGATACAGCCCGACAGGATGCTCTCGATTGTGCATCTGTAGAAGTTTGTGAGTGCTTTTGGTGACAAGCCGAATTTCTTCAGCCTCCTGAGGTTGAAGAGGCGCTGCTGCGCCTTCTTCACGATGCTGTCTGTGTGGGTGGACCAATTCAGTTTGTCTGTGATGTGTACGCTGAGGAACTTAAAACTTACTACCCTCTCCACTACTGTTCCATCGATGTGGATAGGGGGTGTTCCCTCTGCTGTTTCCTGAAGTCCACAATCATCTCCTTAGTTTTGTTGACGTTGAGTGTGAGGTTATTTTCCTGACACCACACTCCGAGGGCCCTCACCTCCTCCCTGTAAGCCGTCTCGTCGTTGTTGGTAATCAAGCCTACCACTGTTGTGTCGTCCGCAAACTTGATGATTGAGTTGGAGGCGTGCGTGGCCACACAGTCGTGGGTGAACAGGGAGTACAGGAGAGGGCTCAGAACGCACCCTTGTGGGGCCCCAGTGTTGAGGATTAGCGGGGTGGAGATGTTGTTGCCTACCCTCACCACCTGGGGGCGGCCCGTCAGGAAGTCCAGTACCCAGTTGCACAGGGTGGGGTCGAGACCCAGGGTCTCGAGCTTGATGACGAGCTTGGAGGGCACTATGGTGTTAAATGCTGAGCTGTAGTCGATGAACAGCATTCTCACATAGGTATTCCTCTTGTCCAGATGGGTTAGAGCAGTGTGCAGTGTGGTTGAGATTGCATCGTCTGTGGACCTATTTTGGCGGTAAGCAAATTGGAGTGGGTCTAGGGTGTCAGGTAGGGTGGAGGTGATATGGTCCTTGACTAGTCTCTCAAAGCACTTCATGATGACAGAAGTAGTCGTTTAGCTCAGTTACCTTAGCTTTCTTGGGAACCGGAACAATGGTGGCCCTCTTGAAGCATGTGGGAACAACAGACTGGGATAGGGATTGATTGAATATGTCCGTAAACACACCAGCCAGCTGGTCTGCGCATTCTCTGAGGGCGCGACTGGGGAACAGTAGAACAAAAGAAAACAAAAAGTCTATATACAGTGAGTGCAAATGAGGTAAGTTAAGGAAATAAATAGGCCTCGGTGGCGAAGTAATTACAATATAGCATTTAAACACTGGAATGGTAAATCGGCAGAAGATGAAGTGTGCAGGTAGAAATACCAGGGTGCAAAGGAGCAAAATAAATAAATACCAGTATGGGGATGAGGTAGGTAGATGGGCTGTTTACAGATGGGCTGTGGTGCACTGCAGTGTCGGCAGCTTAGAATGCAACAGCCGATTCTGGCAAAGTAAATGCTTCTTATGCCCACAAGTTGAGTGAATGGAAAACACAATGCATCTAGTTTTCTTCCATCTAGTGTTGCACTGGTACTGTGGTAATATCACGGTACCAAAATGTACCAAAACTTATGTTACCAATATTTTAGAATACTGTAGTACCGTTTCTTATGCTACTACCAAAGCACTACCAAACCAGCTAATGGCAGCTATAAAATGTTTATAAAGTCAGTTTGTTAATAGATAAATAAATATTAATAAAACAGCGACTAGTCTCTAATGTCCACTTTTATGCACATCTCACGTGTAGCTAGCCCCATCACCTTTCAGCCATCACTCACATGCTTCTCTCCGCCCATTCTTCCTACGCTTCTATTTCTCCATCGGTTTTTAATATATAATTTAGCTGTGATGGAGAGCGGGGATGCAGACCCTGATAGGGTGACCACATTGAAAAAAACCAAATGCGGGACATTCACAGGACAGTCTCACCTACATTTCATTTTTTTTGCTACAGATATAGCCTATTGAATCTCATTATGCAACATGCTTAAAATGCATCCTCCAATTACAATATTTGCCTATGCCAACATATATAGTCTCAAGAAAATTTACTATTTTTAATACCCTCAAACACCAAGTGAGGCATACCTAATTTCAAATAAGGCCATCATCACTGTAAATCGTGATGCAATTTCAGAATGCCTCCCCCCGTCTCCAGTGAGAGTTGCACCCCTACTAAAATCTCATTATACTATGCTATTATATTTGGTTCTGTTATGTGGAATACTAATGAATCATTATGTGATCTTCCAAGACATTGGTTCAGCTTTGATTTAACTTTACTGAACGAGCACCGGTATGCTCTAGCAGCACTATACCCCTGCAAATGCTGCATCGACCGAGCTAATTCAATGCACCTAGCCTGCAATTATTATTATATATATTTTTTGATGCAGAAACAAGAGACCACGTGTAACTGTTTTGTGAAATTCTGCGAATATATTTGGACAAGGAAACATTTCTGGTTGGTCTCAGCCAGGGAATGTTAAACAGTTAGGAAATTATAGTTTTAAAATCGGATTGAGTGAAGTAGCAGCTAATACAGTTTGTTTAATGAGCAACTAAGGAGCATGGAGAGCCTCACAAGTTTGAGGAAATTACCTTATTTCTGTCAGTCTAATACACCTAATTCATTTTGCTCCTATTATGTAGCTCTTCATCAGAAGCTTTTTGTTAGTAGGCCTAGTCTGTCCTAACTCACCTCTAAAAGTTTAGCTGGAATTTAAGTCTCATCTTGTGCAGAATATCAGATCTCAACAACAATGGGAGAAGTGTTTAACATCACCAGTACCACATCTTTATGACATACAGTACCAGTCAAATATTTGGACACACCTACTCATTCAAGGCTTGTTCTTTATTTGTACTATTTTCTACATTGTAGAATAATAGTGAAGACATCAAAACTATGAAATAACACAGTATGGAATCATGTAGTAACCAAAAAAAAGTGTTGAACAAATCAGAATACAGTACCAGTCACAGGTTTGGACACACCTATTCCAGTTTTTCTCTATTTTTACAAAATAGTAAATATCATGAAAAACCCTTGAGTTGAATGAGTAGGTGTGTCCAAACTTTTGACTGGTTCTGTGTATCTAGTCATAAGTGCAACGTGACTCCAAGAGACAGGTTGGAATGTCTGACTCAAATACTGGACAAAATCGACTATTTTCTAAATAGTGGTGTTCGAATGGGTTGATCAAATCCAGGATATGATTGTTTGGTTGTGGGACAAAGGGACAAAATACGGGACTATCCCGTACAACCCGGGACATGTGGTCACCCTAGACAATGATGAGTCTTATGTTGTTACATGTGATACATTGGATTAGCGGTAGAGCAAAGTTGATACATTGTATAATGTAATCTCCTGGTATAACCAAGAGTACAGGCCAGTCTGAGGATGCTTTGCAATTGCAAGTTCTCCGTCACTCAGAGAACCAGAGTGCCAGAGAGGAAATGGAGCACAGCTTCATCACAGGAATGCTGTCAGCTTTACAGCAAAGAAAAAAATATGACCCATATTACCGGAGCCAGCTTTTTTTCTTCCTGCACGATTTCGTGTTCATTTTATATAACTTCTCATCCCGGGTCGCTAATTGCTGGTTTGATAACAAACAACGTTGATCAGTCATGTTACCTAGCAACCTGCTAACTTGAAATTAGCTCTAGGCTAATTTGATTGGCACAAGGAAGAAAGGAAAAGGGTGATGTGCTCAATGGTAGGATTCATGTAGGTCGAAACGTAATCCTAAACTATATCAAAAACCAACCCCTTTCTGTTATTCGTTAAATTGGTTGAGAGCAGTGTGTGTCAGGCCCAATAACCCAGAGCTGAACTAAACACTGTGGTACTTTGAGGCTAGCAAGGCCTCTGGGCCCAATGAAACAACTGGTATGTTCAGGGCAAGAGCTTGTAGAGAGCAACAGATGCGCTTTCTGTCCTTCACCCATAGCGCCGTCCGTTAGTGAAGACTTCTCAGACAAGTGTGGCTAATAGGGACTCATCAGCCGCAATTAGAAGGTCCTCTGCCAGTCTAATCTCCTCCTTTCAGCCACTGGTAACATAGAGCAACGCTTCAAATAAAATAAAATAACATTGTATTGGTCACATACACATATTTAGCAGATGTTATTGTGTTCTTAACTCCAACAGTGCAGTAGTATCTAACTATTCACAACAAGACACACAAATCAAAAAGTAAAATAATGGAATTAAGAAATATATAAATATTAGATTGAGCAATGTCAGAGTGGCATTGACTAAAGTACAGTAGAATAGAATACAGTATGTACATATGAGATGAGTAAAGCAATATATAAACATTATTGAAGTGACCAGTGTTAAATTATTAAAGTAGCTAGTGGTTCCAAGTCTGTGTACAGTATATAGGGCAGCAGCCTTTAAGGTGCAGGGTTGCGTAACCGGGTGGAAGCCGGCGAGTGATGGCTATTTAACAGTCTGATGGCCTTGAGATAGAAGCTGTTTTTCAGTTTCTCGGTCCTAGCTGTGATGCACCTGTACTGACCTCGTCTTATGGATGATAGCGGGGTGAACAGCCCGTGGCTCGGGTGGTTGATGTCCTTGAGGATATTTTTGGTCTTCCTTTTACATCAGGTGGTGTAGGTGTCCTGAAGGGCAGGTAGTTTGCTCCCGGTGATGCGTTGGGCAGACCACACCACCCTCTGGAGAGCTTTGTGGTTGTGGGCGTTGCAGTTGCCGTACCAGGCGGTGATACAGCCCGACAGGATGCTCTCTTTAGGGGCCAAGCCCAATTTCTTCAGCCTCCTGAGTTTGAAGAGGCACTGTTGCACCTTCTTCACCACACTGTCTGTGTGGGTGGACCATTTCAGATAGTCAGTGATGTGTACGCCAAGGAACTTTCACCTTCTCCACTGCGGTCCCGTCGATGTGGGTAGGGGCGTGCTCCCTCTGCTGTTTCCTGAAGTACACGATCAGCTCCTTTGTTTTGGTGACGTTGAGTGAGAGGTTATTTTCCTGGCACCACTCTCCCAAGGCACTCATCATTGTTGGTAATCAGGCTTACTACTGTTGTGTCGTCTACAAACTTGATGATTGAGTTGGAGGCGTGCGTGGCCACGCAGTCATGGGTGAACAGGGCGTACAGGAGGGGGCTGAGCACGCACCTAGTGGAGCCCCTGTGTTGAGGATCAGCGAAGTGGAGGTGTTGCATCACCACCTGGGGGGCTGCCCAGTACCCAAGCTTAATGATGAGCTTGGAGGGTACTGTGGTGTTGAATGATGAGCTATAGCAGACTGGGATAGGGAGAGATTGAATATGTCCGTAAACACTCCAGACAGCTGGTCTGCGCATGCTCTGAGGACGCGGCTAGGGATGCCATCTGGGCCGGGGGCCGGCAAGGGTTAAAATGCTTAAATGTCTTACTCACGTTGGCCACGGAGAAGGAGAGCCCACAGTCCTTGGTAGTGAGCCGTGTCGGTGGCACTGTGTTATCCTCAAAGCGGGCGAAGATGGTATTTAGCTTGTCCGTAAGCAAGATGTTGTGTCCGTGACGTGGCTAGTTTTCTATTTGTAGTCCGTGATTGTCTGAAAACCCTGACACATGCGTCTAGTGTCTGAGCCATTGAACCCTCACCTCTGTAATGACATTTTGCCTGTTTGATTGCCTTACGGAGGGAATAACTACACTGTTTGTGTTCGGCCATATTCCCAGTCCCCTTGCCATGGTTAAATGAGGTGGTTTGCGCTTTCAGTTTTGCCTGAATGCTGCCATCTATCCACGGTTTCTAGTTTGGGTAGGTTTTAATAGTCACAGTGGGTACAACATCTCCTATACACTTCCTGATGAACTCAGTCACTGTATCCATGTATTTGTCTATGTTATTCTCAGAGGCCACCCGGAAACAAATCCCAGTCCGCGTGATCAAAACAATCTTGAAGCATGGATTCCGAATGAACTACTGCCACAGTCTCTTCGACCATTTCTACGCATGAGATTCTATTCTACAGTTTGTGTGTGTGTGTGTGTGTGTGTGTGTGTGTGTGTGTGTGTGTGTGTGTGTGTGTGTGTGTGTGTGTGTGTGTGTGTGTGTGTTTGTGTCAAGTGCATGTGAGGGAATGTGAGGGGAGTGGGTTGTGTGTCTGCATTCTCCCAGACACACAATGCAAGTTCCAAATATTATCTGGCCTAAATATGGGCTTGAAGTGAGGTAGACTTAGGACAATATACAGCTACTTTAGGTTAAAATGAAGCAATATCCTTTCTGTCAAGAAGTGCATCACACCAATAAAGCTGATTTAGTCTATATATAGTTATGTCAATGACAAATAAAGTATTTCCTCAAAACAGGAGGAAACATGTTAGAGCACTTTATATGTTCTCGTGTCTCTGTAACCCTGCAAATACATTGCCTAGTGAAAATCGATAATTATTGTGTCACTTTGAAAAGGGAGTAGGCTGTGTCGATCAATAAGAAAAATGTAATCCCTTTTTACATGTCATTTCAAGGCATCAAAATGTGAAGACAGGGCAAGGGGTACTGTGGTGTCATTAAACCTGCTCTGTCATTAAACCTGCTCTTTACATGTCCTGTGGTGTCATTAAACCTGCTCTTTACATGTCCTGTTCTGTCATTAAACCTGCTCTTTACATGTACTGTGGTGTCATTAAACCTGCTCTGTACATGTCCTGTTCTGTCATTAAACCTGCTCTTTACATGTCCTGTTCTGTCATTAAACCTGCTCTGTACATGTCCTGTTCTGTCATTAAACCTGCTCTTTACATGTCCTGTTCTGTCATTAAACCTGCTCTTTACATGTACTGTGGTGTCATTAAACCTGCTCTGTCATTAAACCTGCTCTTTACATGTACTGTGGTGTCATTAAACCTGCTCTGTCATTAAACCTGCTCTTTACATGTCCTATGGTGTCATTAAACCTGCTCTTTACATGTACTGTGGTGTCATTAAACCTGCTCTGTACATGTCCTGTTCTGTCATTAAACCTGCTCTTTACATGTCCTGTTCTGTCATTAAACCTGCTCTTTACATGTCCTGTGGTGTCATTAAACCTGCTCTTTACATGTACTGTGGTGTCATTAAACCTGCTCTGTACATGTCCTGTTCTGTCATTAAACCTGCTCTTTACATGTCCTGTTCTGTCATTAAACCTGCTCTTTACATGTCCTGTCCTGTCATTAAACCTGCTCTTTACATGTACTGTGGTGTCAATAAACCTGCTCTGTACATGTCCTGTTCTGTCATTAAACCTGCTCTGTACATGTCCTGTTCTGTCTCATTAAGACCCCACCATGTCCTGCTCTGTCTCATTAAGACCCCACCATGTCCTGCTCTGTCTCATTAAGACCACACCATGTCCTGCTCTGTCTCATTAAGTCCCCACCATGTCCTGTTCTGTCTCATTAAGACCCCACCATGTCCTGCTCTGTCTCTAAGACCCCACCATGTCCTGTTCTGTCTCATTGAGACCCCACCATGTCCTGCTCTGTGTCTAAGTCCCCACCATGTCCTGTTCTGTCTCATTAAGACCCCACCATGTCCTACTCTGTCTCATTAATACCCCACCATGTCCTGTTCTGTCTCATTAATACCCCACCATGTCCTGTTCTGTCTCTAAGACCCCACCATTTCCTGTTCTGTCTCTAAGTCCCCACCATGTCCTACTCTGTCTCATTAATACCCCACCATGTCCTGTTCTGTCTCATTAAGACCCCACCATGTCCTGTTCTGTCTCATTAAGACCCCACCATGTCCTGTTCTGTCTCATTAAGACCCCACCATGTCCTGTTCTGTCTCTAAGTCCCCACCATGTCCTGTTCTGTCTCTAAGACCCCACCATTTCCTGTTCTGTCTCTAAGTCCCCACCATGTCCTACTCTGTCTCATTAAGACCCCCACCATGTCCTGTTCTGTCTCATTAAGACCCCACCATGTCATGTCCTGTTCTGTCTCATTAAGTCCCCACCATGTCCTGTTCTGTCTCTAAGACCCCACCATGTCCTGCTCTGTCTCTAAGTCCCCACCATGTCCTGTTCTGTCTCTAAGACCCCACCATGTCCTGTTCTGTCTCTAAGACCCCACCATGTCCTGCTCTGTCTCATTAAGACCCCACCATGTCCTGTTCTGTCTCTAAGACCCCACCATGTCCTGCTCTGTCTCTAAGACCCCACCATGTCCTGTTCTGTCTCATTAAGACCCCACCATGTCCTGCTCTGTCTCTAAGTCCCCACCATGTCCTGTTCTGTCTCTAAGACCCCACCATGTCCTGTTCTGTCTCTAAGACCCCACCATGTCCTGTTCTGTCTCTAAGACCCCACCATGTCCTGTTCTGTCTCTAAGACCCCACCATGTCCTGTTCTGTCTCTAAGTCCCCACCATGTCCTGTTCTGTCTCTAAGACCCCACCATGTCCTGTTCTGTCTCATTAAGACCCCACCATGTCCTGTTCTGTCTCTAAGACCCCACCATGTCCTGTTCTGTCTCATTAAGACCCCACCATGTCCTGCTCTGTCTCATTAATACCCCACCATGTCCTGTTCTATCTCATTAATACCCCACCATGTCCTGTTCTGTCTCTAAGACCACACCATGTCCTGTTCTGTCTCTAAGACCCCACCATGTCCTGTTCTGTCTCATTAAGACCCCACCATGTCCTGTTCTGTCTCTAAGACCCCACCATGTCCTGCTCTGTCTCATTAAGACCCCACCATGTCCTACTCTGTCTCATTAAGACCCCACCATGTCCTGTTCTGTCTCATTAAGACCCCACCATGTCCTGTTCTGTCTCTAAGACCCCACCATGTCCTGTTCTGTCTCATTAAGACCCCACCATGTCCTACTCTGTCTCATTAAGACCCCACCATGTCCTGCTCTGTCTCATTAAGACCCCACCATGTCCTGTTCTGTCTCATTAATACCCCACCATGTCCTGTTCTGTCTCTAAGACCACACCATGTCCTGTTGTCTCTAAGACCCCACCATGTCACCTCTGTCTCATTAAGTTCCCACCATGTCCTGTTCTGTCTCTAAGACCCCACCATGTCACCTCTGTCTCATTAAGACCCCGCCATGTCACCTCTGTCTCATTATGGACATCAGGCAGACATTTTGTCATCTCGAGATGAAAGTAAAATCAAACTGTGTGGCAGAGCTGTGTTTTATTAAAGGGATTTCCCTTCAATACGTAATTACCTTTCACATTTCCCCCTACATATTTTGGCGGATTTGGCTTTACATTTACACGGGAAAAAGCTCTGCTATCTTAATAACTGAGTTGCGTATGAACACCTGAGTTAAACAACAGGATGTGTGGTCAATGGACTGTGTGGGGCTGCTGGGACTATTTTTGCACTTCTACTGCCATACAGTGAAACAGGATCATGGCCTTAGTAACAGGTACTAGCTGTCTCTGTGAGGATGGTAGATATGGCTTTGTGGAAGGCATATGTGCCATGTGCAACTCAGCTGGTTCATGGAAATGTGCTAATTATGCCCTATCAAGTAAATGCCCTAAGTTAAAGATGGAATCCGCATTAGGGGAAACAGGGGCACTGTTCGCCCCCAGCGCCTTTGTTATTGTTGATTAAACGGGCAATGATGTCAGAGGGGTGAGGCATAAATGAGATGCAGAAGAAAGCCTTGATTACGCCAATCATGGTATTGGGTCACAACTTGGGGTGCTAAAATTAGTGCCTCTCTCTCTGTGCGAACAAAGACACTTGGTAATTACACAGCTCTGTACGCCCTGCTGCCAACGCTTTCTGGTTATTGTGTGGCGCTTATTATTTTTAATTGCTACTTAAGCATTTGCATTAGTGGGGAAACATGAAGTCAAAGGCGATGGGAAAGTTAAGGGGCTAATAGCAGTTTACAGTTAAGTCGCTCAACAACACCGTTCGGTGACCAGACTGCGGGTATTTTTGGAGAAACATTGAGTAATTATGCTGTTAGGTTTGGTCTTGAAACTTTTATGTGTGTTGATGTGTTGGTATGATGGAGGGTGTGTGTGTGCGTGTGTGTGTTGGCTTCAAGACACTCAGCTGAGACCGTTCTCCTCTGTCACTCAGGCTCTCCGCTCTGCCAAGGCTGACCTCTCTCCACTGTTCTCATCCTCCTAGATATATCCACCGTGAACCAACATATCCTCCTCTAGCTAACAACCTGGTAACTTTACCAGTATATCCAAACATTGGAGGAAGTAAGTAAGAAAGAAAAGGGATAGCTTCTTTAGGAGATCAATGATCATGATGATGGAATCACTGACATATAAAGAATGCAATGAATGAATAACAGATCTCTTGCATGTCCTCATCACAAGCCTGACGTTTTTAAAGAGACAGTGTAACATTTTCAACTTAATGCATCTCAATAGGAAATGGTGCATTTTCACAATGTAAAAACCTAATATTACACAAATTACTTTGTAATTTCAATGACAGGTATTCATATTAACATTTTAGCTTTTATAATAAACTAATGTATTTACAGTGTTCAATATTAGTTTCTAGGGCACAACATTTGTTTAAAAAGTAGCTAGAATTCATATAGGTCCAATATAGACTGTATCTCAATCAATTTAATACATCTCATTTTCTGGTGCTCCTAAATTGAATGTGGTGCTCCTAAATTGAATGTGGTGCTCCTAAATTGAATGTGGTGCTCTTAACTTGGTAGCATCACAATTTTTCATTTAGAGCCCCGGGCGTCACGTATCCCTGTGTCCCTGGAAAACCTCTCAGCTTGGATGTTGGCCCACCACCTCAAGCTCAACCTCAACAAGACTGAGCTGCTCTTCCTCTAAGGGAAGGCCTGCCTGCTCCAAGACCTCTCCATCACGGTTGACAACTGAACGGTGTCCACCTCCCAGGGAGCAAAGAACTTGGCGTGACCCTGGATAAAAGCCCTGTCTTTCTCTGCAAACATCAAAGAAGTGACTCTATCTTGCAGGCTTAAGTTCTACAACATGTGTAGAGTACGACCTTTCCTCACACAGGAAGCAGTGCAGGTCCTATAATCCAGGCGTGTGTGTAGTGTGTGTGTGTGTATGTGTAAGTGCATGGGTAGAGTGTAGTGAGTGTACATAGAGCCAGTGCAAAGAAATTATGATAAATAATTCAATAATAAAGGGGGGATCAATGTAAATGGTCTGGGTGGCCATTTTATTAACTGTTCAGCAGTCTTATGGCTTGGGGGTAGAAGCTGTTCAGCAGTCTTATGGCTTGGAGGTAGAAGCTGTTCAGAAGTCTAATGGCTTGGAGGTAGAAGCTGTTCAGGAGCCTTTTGGACCCAGACCTGGCGCTCCGGTACCGCTTGCCGTGCGGTAGCAGAGAGAACAGTCTATGACTTGGCTGCTTGGAGACTTTGACAATTCCTTGGGCCTGACACCGCCTGGTATAGAGGTCCTGGATGGCAGTTATATACAAAATAAAACAGTACATTACACAACATTATTACACACTACTCTACCACAACATATCTACAATACAACACATTATTACCCCACTACTCTACCACAACATATCTACAATACAATACATTATTACACACTACTCTACCAAAACATATCTACAATACAATACATTATTACACACTACTCTACCACAACATATCAACAATACAACACATTATTACACACTACTCTACCACAACATATCTACAATACAACACATTATTATTACACCACGACTATACCACTACATATCTACAATACAATACATTATTACACCACTACTCTACCACAACACATCTACAATACAATACATTATTACACCACTACTCTACCACAACGTGCCTACAATAGAGAATCCATAATATAGCAACATAACAATATTGAAATGTACGTGTGTGTGTGTGTGTTAGCATGTGTGTGCTTATGCGTGTGTATGTGCCTGTGTGTGTGTCTCTTCACAGTCCACGCTGTTCCATAAGGTGTAGTTTTATCAGTTTTTTTTTAAATCAGATTTGTCTGCTAGTATGAGTTACTCGATGTGGAATAGATTTCCATGTAGTCACGGATCTATGTAGTGCTGTGCTTTTCCCAGAGTCTGTTCTGGACTGTGAAGAAACCTCTGGTGTCATGTCTTGTTTGATATGTATGGGTGTCTGAGCTGTGTTCTAGTCATTTGAACAGACAGTTCCATGCCTTCAACATTTCATAACTCTCACAAAGACAAGTGGTGATGCATTCAATTTTTCCTCTACTTTAAGCCAGGAGAGATTGACATGCATGTCATTGATGTGTTAGCTCTCATTTAAGGGCCAGCCGTGCTGCTCTGTTTTGGGCCATTTGTAATGTCCCTATTTGTGGCACTTGACCATATGACTGGGCAGTAGTCCAGGAGCGACAAAACTAGGGCCTGTAGGACTTGTTTTGTTAATAGTGATGTCATGAAAGCAGAGCAGCGCTTTATTAAAGAGACCTCTTCCTGTCTTTGCTACCATTGAATCAATATGTTTTGAACATGACAGTTTACAATCTAGGGTTAAACGTGTCATGCTGAAGTTTGCTAATCTTCCCAATGAAAAATGAAATAAGTTGGCAATATCTGTGGGTTTTGTCATGAATGAGTCATCTGATTCAATGAATGAGTCATCTGATTCAATGAATGAGTCATCTGATTCAATGAATGAGTCATCTGATTCAATGAATGAGTCATCTGATTCAATGAATGAGTCATCTGATTCAATGAATGAGGGAGCTGAGGTCACCTTTTTTCCCAAAATGTAATTGAAGGTGCTCGAAAGTGATTTACTATTATCCTTTACATCATTTACCTTTGTTTCATAGTACAGTTTCTTCTTCTTTTTAGTTTAGTTAAGTCACATGATTTTTCTAAATCTGGCTGCAAATTGGCAATCGACTTTGCAGCCAGACTTATATGCCACTCCTTTTCTCTCATCCCTCTCAACCATACAGTTTTTCAATCCCTGATCAATCAACGGTGAAATAAACAGTTTTTACAGTCATTTTCCTAATCTGTGCATGCATATTAGTAACTGGAGTAAGATATTTCATAAATGTGTCATGAGCAGCGTCTGGTTGCGCCTCATTACATGTCACAGACAATCAAATATTCTTTACATCTTCAACAAATCTAAGATATGATGGTCCACTCTAATTCATTTTCTGATCTTTGTATGACCCATATCACACCAGCCCTCATCTCTGCATCTACTGGGGCTGTGTTCAAAACAGCACCCTATTCCCTACATAGTGGCTGCTTTCGACCAGAGCCTTATGTCACCCTATTCCCTTCATAGTGGCTGCTTTCGACCAGAGCCCTATGTCACCCTATTCCCTACATAGTGGCTGCTTTTGACCAGAGCCCTATGTCACCCTATTCCCTACATAGTGGCTGCTTTCGAACATAGCCCTATGTCACCCTATTCCCTACATAGTGGCTGCTTTTGACCAGAGCCCTATGTCACCCTATTCCCTTCATAGTGGCTGCTTTCGAACATAGCCCTATGTCACCCTATTCCCTACATAGTGGCTGCTTTTGACCAGAGCCCTATGTCACCCTATTCCCTTCATAGTGGCTGCTTTTGACCAGAGCCCTATGTCACCCTATTCCCTACATAGTGGCTGCTTTCGACCAGAGCCCTATGTCACCCTATTCCCTACATAGTGGCTGCGTTCGACCAGAGCCCTATGTCACCCTATTCCCTACATAGTGGCTGCTTTCGCCCAGAGCCCTATGTCACCCTATTCCTTTCATAGTGGCTGCTTTCGACCATAGCCCTATGTCACCCTATTCTCTACATAGTGGTTGCTTTCGACCAGAGCCCTATGTCACCCTATTCCCTACATAGTGGCTGCTTTCGACCAGAGCCCTATGTCACCCTATTCCCTACATAGTGGCTGCTTTCGACCAGAGCCCTATGTCACCCTATTCCCTACATAGTGGCTGCTTTCGACCAGAGCCCTATGTCACCCTATTCCCTACATAGTGGCTGCTTTCGACCAGAGCCCTATGTCACCCTATTCCCTACATAGTGGCTGCTTTCGACCAGAGCCCTATGTCACTATATAGGGAATAGGGTGTCATTTGGGACGCGCTTACTGGACCTTTTGAAGTCGGCATGGCTGGTGCATGTTCCCTCTCTTTACCTATTTTACACAGTGTGGAGCTGGCTGGCTCAGAGGGATGCAGCAGGCCAGTTAGAAGGACAATGATAGCTAAGAGATTTGGAAATATTGTCTTACCTCCAGTCTTTGAAGCATCCTTCGCTATATCGTTTGCAGCGAATCATGTTTTGAGAGCAAGTTTGGCAAGCTGGGCATTTTGTAGAGGGAAGGAGAGACAGGGGCCGACTTTGACCTTCGGATTTCATCCTACCAATTTCTCTTCTTTCAAGGAGGCATGAATCTAATTTAGGCCTGGGAGCTTCGCGGCTCCTGCCTTTGATCTCCTGCTCTTGACGAGTACAAAGAGAGGAGGGAGGGAGAGAGATGAAATGAGGGAGACAGGAGGGAGAGAGTAGAGTGAGTGAGACAGGATGGAGAGCGTGGAGAGAGGGAGGATGGAGAGAGCTTTAAATGTGTTCTGCTAAGCCTACAAAGTCATGTATACACATTGCACTCGTGAGGCATTCTGAGCATTGATTCGCAGGCTCTAATGACCAAGCAAAAGAGAGGAGAGAACAAAAGGCAAGACTACCGAGGTCCGACCAGAACACAAAGTGATGAAAAGGTAGAGGGTGTGACAAGCAGCTGCAGCTCCCTGCAACAGAGGCATTGCCTAGCTATTCCTACAATCCCATTTAAACAGAAAACTGTAATTAAAAGGCTGGCTCATGTTTGAGAGAGCCCCTGGGAGCGGCCTTTAGATATCATCTCATCCTTCTTGTGGACTTAAGTGTGGAACATGGAATTGTATTTAAGTTATAATGCACCTGAAAGAGAGACAGGAAGGGGGAAACAAAGAGAGAGAGACAGAGAGAGAGAGACAGAGAGAGAGAGAGAGAGAGAGAGAGAGAGAGAGAGAGAGAGAGAGAGAGAGAGAGAGAGAGAGCGAGAGAGAGAGAGAGAGAGAGAGAGGGAGAGAGGGAGAGAGAGCGAGAGAGAGAGAGAGAGAGAGAATGATGTGGTGCAGATCTTACAAAATGCCTCTCTACAGGGTGTAATGTGCCGCAGACAAATAGTGTTGTTTTATCGCCTCGGGGCGGAGGGAGCTTTTAAATTCACACTCGCCCACTCCGGGAGGCTGCGGCAGAGTGGCCGGTGACTGATGCGCCACAGAGACACGGGTCAGAGATGTGTGGCTGGGCGCTGGGAGCACTTTGAACCACATCCACCAAGGGGGAACGTGACGGTTGGGAGTTAGGGGGAGGTAGACCACCACTATCACACCACACGTCTCAAGCAACGCCATTGGAGATAATCTTTTAAGACCCCCTTACTTTGGCGTCAGAATCAAGATAGAATATATGTGTGTGTGTGTTCACTCAAAGATGTATTATCGCATGGGCGTTAGATATGGACTACCTGTGAGGAATGTGTTTACTGAGCTCATGTGTTTCTGCAGCACTGAATAATGGAACATGTGTCTGGTGATTGTCTGGTACTTCAAATAGATTCAATGGTGCTGGTAAAAGCACAAAACCACAGACACCATTTGCAATACTTCTGAAATAAACATGTAAATAATAATAATAATGCCTAACAAATGAATAACAAAAGTTGATCCATTGACATAGGATGTCTCACCTCACCTGACGTCTGTCTATGTGAGCCAGTGTTGGACAGAATCCAGACACACAGGTATCATTACCTCTTTAGTACATACACTATTTTCAATCAAATATTCTAGGGCCTTGTTGAGTATATTATATCCACGTAATAAAGAAACCACTACACATCTTAGAAAAAAGGGTTCTAAAAGGGTTCTGTGGCTTTCCCCATAGGAGAACCTTTTTTGGTTCCAAGGTAGAACTCTTTTGGGAAGGGTTCTTCCTGGAACCAAAAGGGTTCTACCTGGAATCCCTTTTGGTTCTAAATAGCAACTTTTTTTCTAAGAATGTAGGATTCTCAACAGAATACAGCATATAGTATGAAATAATTGTGTACTGTGTATATCCCCCCAAAATATCAGTATGTCTTTCTAGCTATCCATCTCTCTATCCTTTGCTCAATCCATCTCTCCATCCATCTCTCTATCCTTCGCTCAATCCATCTCTCTATCCATCTATCTCCTTAATCTATGAACAATATATCAGCCAGTAATGTTACTAACCTCAGTGCTGATCTATGATCCTATGTTGAAACCATACTTGAAGTGGCCTCAAAAATCCAATGGATTTGGGAACTCTCCTCTGGCACTCCGCCCTCTCCCCCCACTCCCCCTCCCACATCTCCCAATGGTACGGTATGGAGTTGCCCCCCCACATGCTGAGGCTGCCAGGCTGGATTGACACGTCTGTCAGTGGGACAAGTCTGTGACAGTCGCTCCCCAAGGAGGAGAGGCCCTCGATGGTCTGCACGGGTGGAAAAACATGGCTGGAGAAGGAGGGGAGGGGATGATGGAAGGGAGGGGGAGGGCGTCTCGATTGCCAGCAGTAGACAGGAAATCATTGAGAGGCTTTGTGAGCCGAGACAGACAGGGACGTCCATGGGGACTGCTCGGGAGGGGCAGCTCTCCACAAGATACAGCCCAAGAGAGGGGAACACTTCACACACAGCCCTACCTCACCCTGCCCTGTCTAGCACAACCCTGCCCTGTCTAGCCCTACCTCACCCTGCCCTGTCTAGCACAACCCTGCCCTGCCCTGTCTAGCCCTACCATTTCTCACCCTGCCCTGTCTAGCCCTACCATTTCTCATCCAGCCTGTCTAGTCCTACCTCACCCTGTCTTGTCCTACCTCATCCTGTCTAGTCCTACCTCACACTGCCCTGTCTTGTCCTACCTCACCCTGCCCAGTCTAGTCCTACCTCATCCTGTCTAGTCCTACCTCACCCTGCCCTGTCTAGTCCTACCTCACCCTGTCTAGTCCTACCTCACCCTACCCTGTCTAGTCCTACCTCACCCTGCCCTGTCTAGTCCTACCTCATCCTGTCTAGTCCTACCTCACCCTGCCCTGTCTAGTCCTACCTCACCCTGTCTAGTCCTACCTCACCCTACCCTGTCTAGTCCTACCTTACCCTACCCTGTCTAGTCCTACCTCACCCTGCCCTGTCTTACCTCACCCTGCCCTGTCTTGTCCTACCTCACCCTGCCCTGTCTAGTCCTACCTCATCCTGTCTAGTCCTACCTCACCCTGCCCTGTCTAGTCCTACCTCACCCTGTCTAGTCCTACCTCACCCTGTCCTGTCTAGTCCTACCTCACCCTGTCCTGTCTAGTCCTACCTCACCCTGCCCTGTCTAGTCCTACCTCACCCTGCCCTGTCTAGTCTAACCTCAATCTCCCCATGTACTACTGACACAGCTAACCTGACTACGCAGCGTGGTTTGGTCTTGAAACGAGTTAGTAGAGGGAATGACACCCCATTCAGCATTGCCTGAGTTTTGATTTGGAGCGGTAATTCATCTGCATATGATTACTATGACATTGAATACCCAACACACACACACACACACACACACACACGTACACACATGCAGGGGTCAATTTGGGGTCAATTTGAATTGACGGTAGTCAGTACAAGAAGTAGGCTAAGCTGACATCCCATTTCAATAATTGAAAAAGGGGCATCTATTTTTATGACTTATCAATAAACTGAAAGGTAGAACCAGTCACTACTGTAAGTCGCTCTGGACAAGAGCATATGCTAATTGACAACAACAACAACAACTGCAGTATTAAACCAACTAATTATTCTCTCAGTTATTGGCTGAGTTGTCGACAGCTCTCAAGATATAACCACAGCTATTGGCCGAATGATTGGTCCACCTGGACCCTTTACATCCTCAGTGCAGCTCACCTCAAAAAACAACATGGCAGCCATAATCAAAGACCTCACTAGCTTGGGCTCTCTCATCACACATGATTAATTCATTGAACAAGAGTGCCAGATGTGACCAGGTCAGCGGTGATTGATGGGCAACATGTAAATGAGACTGGATTGGCCGGCTTCACACCTCGTCCAAGTCTGAAATGGCACCTATATAGTGCACTACTTTTGACCAGATCCCGAGCCCAATGGGCTCTGCTCAAAAAGTAGTGCACTATTTATGTAATAGGGTGCCATTTGGGATGGACCTCTCCACTGTCAACCAGTTGGTAGGTTGGTGGCTTTGCCATGACACTCAACCTACTCGACGTAACCGTTTCCGACATGGCCACGTTGGCTGTATAAATAATACATGAAGAGTATTGGACAGCTGAAATGTTGAAGATATATTGTACCTCATTGCTAAGGGCCATTCTCCTCTTGTCAAATATATTTCATTTTGAAAGATGGAAATTGCAAAGGAGATAGAGGGGATAGAGGGAGGGAGGAGAGAGAGTGGATGGAAGGAGGAAGGGAGGGGGAGGATAGAGGGAGGGAGGAGAGAGAGTGGATGGAAGGAGGAAGGAAGGAGGAGGATAGAGGGAGGGAGGAGAGAGAGTGGATGGAAGGAGGGAGGGGGAGGAGGAGAGAGGGAGGGAGGGAGAAGAGAGAGGGAGGGAGGGAGGGAGGGAGGGAGGGGGGGAGGGAGGGAGGGAGGGAGGGAGGGGAGAATGGATGGAAGGAGGAAGGGGAGGATAGAGGGAGGGAGGAGAGAGTGGATGGAGGGAGGGAGGGGAAGGCTGTCTTATATCAGCTGTCTTGGACATATTTGAGGTGTGTCCTTAAAAACGTTGGCCAATGTCCCAATTTCAAGCAGCGCTACTATTGATATTTAAGACTCATCAAAAGCTGGTCTTGGCAGTAACACAATTGGTTTTGGTATTGATCTTGCCAACAGACGCGCAGAGTAGCTTAATCAGTAGCCTTTAATGAAAGGTGTCAGTGACTAGGAAGTCTTTATAGGTCAAGTTATTACAATTGAATGAAAGTTGTCAGTGACTGTAGCAAGTCTGTCTAGGTCAAGTTATTACAATAGAATGAAAGTTGTCAGTGACTGTAGCAAGTCTGTTTAGGTCAAGTTATTACAATAGAATGAAAGTTGTCAGTGACTGTAGCAAGTCTGTTTAGGTCAAGTTATTACAATAGAATGAAAGTTGTCAGTGACTGTAGCAAGTCTGTCTAGGTCAAGTTATTACAATAGAATGAAAGTTGTCAGTGACTGTAGGAAGTCTGTTTAGGAATTGCTTATTAGAATGCTTATTGTTTTATCATTTTCAAAAAAAAAAAGTAATTTTACACTTTCAAGCTTTAGGACCTAACTGTCAAATTGCGGTAATTCCTTGGTGCTGAATCCGCTTGTTGCCATGGCTATTGGCCTGTTAGTTTGTTTACCTTTCACAAAGTCATATCAACAGCAATGGTAGGCTAATATTATTTTAACGTTTGGGCAACGTCCAACTGTCCATGGCTCAAACATGGAGAGCATTTTCAAAATGAGACTGAAATGTGTGTAGATGGATATTTCCACGTTGAAGCCAATAAAAAAAAGAGATTATATTGTTGTTATAACTAGACCTATTGTAGGGTTACTGTCTGCTATTTAATCATCTATATTCAATGAATAAACATCCATTCCTCCTGCAGAAGAGCCCTTGTGTACACACATTATCTTATGCTCAGGGAACGAGCGATGCAATTTATGATGTCACGCTTCTGACAAGATCCTATTTAGAAATATTGTTGTTGTTTTAAAAAAAAAACGGATTAATTGTTTTTCGTTTAATTTGATTAAAAAACAAATGTATTAGAAAGATTCACCATCCATGGGTTTATTTAGTCTGCTATTTCTGGAGAAGTGCAAATATGATCTGTAAGTGTAACAGTATAACTTTAGACCGTCCCCTCGCCCATACCCGGGCGCGAACCAGGGACCCTCTGCACACATCAACAACAGTCACCCACGAAGCATCGTTACCCATCGCTCCACAAAAGCCGCGGCCCTTGCAGAGCAAGGGGAACTACTACTTCAAGGTCTCAGAGCAAGTGACGTCACCGATTGAAGCGCTATTTAGCGCAAACCACCGCTAACTAGCTAGCCGTTTCACATCCGTTACATAAGACGGTTCCATGATGTTTATAAAACATTACATTTGCGAGTGGTATGCCGGTCAGTGGATGTTCCCCCTTACTCGTTATATTGGATATTTATCCAGCTCCTGTGAATGTTTGAATGTGTGTAAAACCCTTCATAGTCTCAATAGCTTTGTCTGTATTGTATTTCTACACCCGCGGGAGTAATCACGGTGCCTGTAACTATATTTATAGACATGGCCTATTTAAAACAAGTTGTTTGGGGTTTTAATTAGAATTTGATTGGAAATATACAGTGTATTTTTAGGCCTTATCAATAACCTAGGGAATTTAATCTTGCTTATTGACTACGTTTGGCATGTCCATGTCCAGACTGTAGTTTAAAGTAGGCCTAGTCTTTATATAAGTATGAATACTATTGCCTATGTTTAACAACATATTTCCATATTGAAGCCATGCAATTAGAATAATGTGAAAATGTGATAACATTTTAAACATATTCATTAAATATGAGGCAGGCTATAAATAATAATGGACTAACATTTGGAATAACATTTGAATTGGAGTTGATGACAACAACATAAAAGACCGTAAATACACAACTTTAAACAACACATATTCTACAGTGGAGCATGTTCTGATTGGCCAGTGAGGTGTCAAGCCTCGACACACCACAACTCGCTCATTCATTAAAACCCAGACCTTTCTTTCCCCCTCCAGCTACAGCACCCATAATTCAAGTCATGAAAATGGCAAAAATATATCTATTTTTTACTCATTTAAAAATATATATATTTCAAAAAGCAGATGAATATAGACATTATGACAGAATGGTACAGTTCATTGTACATGATAAAATAAATTTAAATATATCATGTGGTACATTACTGTAACAAAACAGAAATCATGAAACATTTCCAGCCAGAGATAAACATTATTAGAAACAAAAAGACAGAAACAGACACCTAACGCCAACACAATAAAAGACAGAAACAGACACCTAGTGCCCACACAATAAAAGACAGAAACAGACACCTAACGCCCACACAATAAAAGACAGAAACAGACACCTAACGCCTACACAATAAAAGACAGAAACAGACACCTAACGCCCACAAAATAAAAGACAGAAACAGACACCTAACGCCTACACAATAAAAGACAGAAACAGACACCTAACGCCCACACAATAAAAGACAGAAACAGACACCTAACGCCTACACAATAAAAGACAGAAACAGACACCTAACGCCCACACAATAAAAGACAGAAACAGACACCTAACGCCAACACAATAAAAGACAGAAACAGACACCTAGTGCCTACACAATAAAAGACAGAAACAGACACCTAACGCCAACACAATAAAAGACAGAAACAGACACCTAACGCCTACACAATAAAAGACAGAAACAGACACCTAACGCCTACACAATAAAAGACAGAAACAGACACCTAACGCCTACACAATAAAAGACAGAAACAGACACCTAACGCCCACACAATAAAAGACAGAAACAGACACCTAACGCCCACACAACAAAATACAGAAACAGACACCTAACGCCCACACACAAACAGACACCTAGCGCCCACACAATAAAAGACAGAAACAGACACCTAACGCCCACACACAATAAAAGACAGAAACAGACACCTAACGCCCACACAATAAAAGACAGAAACAGACACCTAACGCCCACACAATAAAACACCCACACAATAAAAGACAGAAACAGACACCTAACGCCTACACAATAAAAGACAGAAACAGACACCTAACGCCCACACAATAAAAGACAGAAACAGACACCTAACACCCACACACAATAAAAGACAGAAACAGACACCTAACGCCTACACAATAAAACACCCACACAATAAAAGACAGAAACAGACACCTAACGCCTACACAATAAAAGACAGAAACAGACACCTAACGCCCACACAATAAAAGACAGAAACAGACACCTAACGCCCACACACAAATCAAATCAAATCAAATTTTATTTGTCACATACACATGGTTAGCAGATGTTAATGCGAGTGTAGCGAAATGCTTGTGCTTCTAGTTCCGACAATGCAGTAATAACCAACAAGTAATCTAACTAACAATTCCAAAACTACTGTCTTATACACAGTGTAAGGGGATAAAGAATATGTACATAAGGATATATGAATGAGTGATGGTACAGAGCAGCATAGGCAGGATACAGTAGATGTTATCGAGTACAGTATATACATGAGGTGAGTATGTAAACAAAGTGGCATAGTTAAAGTGGCTAGTGATACATGTATTACATAAGGATGCAGTCGATGATATAGAGTAAAGTATATATAGTGCCTTGCGAAAGTATTCGGCCCCCTTCAACTTTGCGACCTTTTGCCACATTTCAGGCTTCAAACATAAAGATATAAAACTGTATTTTTTTGTGAAGAATCAACAACAAGTGGGACACAATCATGAAATAGAACGACATTTATTGGACATTTCAAACTTTTTTAACAAATCAAAAACTGAAAAATTGGGCGTGCAAAATGATTCAGCCCCCTTAAGTTAATACTTTGTAGCGCCACCTTTTGCTGCGATTACAGCTGTAAGTCGCTTGGGGTATGTCTCTATCAGTTTTGCACATCGAGAGACTGAAATTTTTTCCCATTCCTCCTTGCAAAACAGCTCGAGCTCAGTGAGGTTGGATGGAGAGCATTTGTGAACAGCAGTTTTCAGTTCTTTCCACAGATTCTCGATTGGATTTAGGTCTGGACTTTGACTTGGCCATTCTAACACCTGGATATGTTTATTTTTGAAACATTCCATTGTAGATTTTGCTTTATGTTTTGGATCATTGTCTTGTTGGAAGACAAATCTCCGTCCCAGTCTCAGGTCTTTTGCAGACTCCATCAGGTTTTCTTCCAGAATGGTCCTATATTTGGCTCCATCCATCTTCCCATCAATTTTAACCATCTTCCCTGTCCCTGCTGAAGAAAAGCAGGCCCAAACCATGATGCTGCCACCACCATGTTTGACAGTGGGGATGGTGTGTTCAGCTGTGTTGCTTTTACGCCAAACAATACGTTTTGCATTGTTGCCAAAAAGTTCCATTTTGGTTTCATCTGACCAGAGCACCTTCTTCCACATGTTTGGTGTGTCTCCCAGGTGGCTTGTGGCAAACTTTAAACTACACTTTTTATGGATATCTTTAAGAGATGGCTTTCTTCTTGCCACTCTTCCATAAAGGCCAGATTTGTGCAATATACGACTGATTGTTGTCCTATGGACAGAGTCTCCCACCTCAGCTGTAGATCTCTGCAGTTCATCCAGAGTGATCATAGGCCTCTTGGCTGCATCTCTGATCAGTCTTCTCCTTGTATGAGCTGAAAGTTTAGAGGGACGGCCAGGTCTTGGTAGATTTGCAGTGGTCTGATACTACTTCCATTTCAATATTATCGCTTGCACAGTGCTCCTTGGGATGTTTAAAGCTTGGGAAATCTTTTTATATCCAAATCCGGCTTTAAACTTCTTCACAACAGTATCTCGGACCTGCCTGGTGTGTTCCTTGTTCTTCATGATGCTCTCTGCGCTTTTAACAGACCTCTGAGACTATCACAGTGCAGGTGCATTTATACGGAGACTTGATTACACACAGGTGGATTGTATTTATCATCATAAGTCATTTAGGTCAACATTGGATCATTCAGAGATCCTCACTGAACTTCTGGAGAGAGTTTGCTGCACTGAAAGTAAAGGGGCTGAATAATTTTGCACGCCCAATTTTTCAGTTTTTGATTTGTTAAAAAAGTTTGAAATATCCAATAAATGTCGTTCCACTTCATGATTGTGTCCCACTTGTTGTTGATTCTTCACAAAAAAATACAGTTTTATATCTTTATGTTTGAAGCCTGAAATGTGGCAAAGGTCGCAAAGTTCAAGGGGGCCGAATACTTTTGCAAGGCAATGTACGTATGCATATGAGATGAATAATGTAGGGTAAGTAACATTATATAAGGTAGCATTGTTTAAAGTGGCTAGTGATATATTTACATCATTTCTCATCAATTCACATTATTAAAGTGGCTGGAGTTGGGTCAGTGTCAGTGTCAGTGTGTTGGCAGCAGCCACTCAATGTTAGTGGTGGCTGTTTAACAGTCTGATGGCCTTGAGATAGAAGCTGTTTTTCAGTCTCTCGGTCCCAGCTTTGATGCACCTGTACTGACCTCGCCTTCTGGATGATAGCGGGGTGAACAGGCAGTGGCTCGGGTGGTTGATGTCCTTGATGATCTTTATGGCCTTCCTGTAACATCGGGTGGTGTAGGTGTCCTGGAGGGCAGGTAGTTTGCCTCCGGTGATGCCTTGTGCAGACCTCACTAACCTCTGGAGAGCCTTACGGTTGAGGGCGGAGCAGTTGCCGTACCAGGCGGTGATACAGCCCGCCAGGATGCTCTCGATTGTGCATCTGTAGAAGTTTGTGAGTGCTTTTGGTGACAAGCCGAATTTCTTCAGCCTCCTGAGGTTGAAGAGGCGCTGCTGCGCCTTCTTCACAATGCTGTCTGTGTGAGTGGACCAATTCAGTTTGTCTGTGATGTGTATGCCGAGGAACTTAAATCTTGCTACCCTCTCCACTACTGTTCCATCGATGTGGATAGGGGGGTGTTCCCTCTGCTGTTTCCTGAAGTCCACAATCATCTCCTTAGTTTTGTTGACGTTGAGTGTGAGGTTATTTTCCTGACACCACACTCCGAGGGCCCTCACCTCCTCCCTGTAGGCCGTCTCGTCGTTGTTGGTAATCAAGCCTACCACTGTTGTGTCGTCCGCAAACTTGATGATTGAGGTTGGAGGCGTGCGTGGCCACGCAGTCGTGGGTGAACAGGGAGTACAGGAGAGGGCTCAGAACGCACCCTTGTGGGGCCCCAGTGTTGAGGATCAGCGGGGAGGAGATGTTGTTGCCTACCCTCACCACCTGGGGGCGGCCCGTCATGAAGTCCAGTACCCAGTTGCACAGGGCGGGGTCGAGACCCAGGGTCTCGAGCTTGATGACGAGCTTGGAGGGTACTATGGTGTTGAATGCCGAGCTGTAGTCAATGAACAGCATTCTCACATAGGTATTCCTGTTGTCCAGATGGGTTAGGGCGGTGTGCAGTGTGTTTGAGATTGCATCGTCTGTGGACCTATTTAGGCGGTAAGCAAATTGGAGTGGGTCTAGGGTGTCAGGTAGGGTGGAGGTGATATGGTCCTTGACTAGTCTCTCAAAGCACTTCATGATGACGGAAGTGAGTGCTACGGGGCGGTAGTCGTTTAGCTCAGTTACCTTAGCTTTCTTGGGAACAGGAACAATGGTGGCCCTCTTGAAGCATGTGGGAACAGCAGACTGGTATAGGGATTGATTGAATATGTCCGTAAACACACCGGCCAGCTGGTCTGCGCATGCTCTGAGGGCGCGGCTGGGGATACCGTCTGGGCCTGCAGCCTTGCGAGGGTTAACACGTTTAAATGTCTTACTCACCTCGGCTGCAGTGAAGGAGAGACCGCATGTTTTCGTTGCAGGCCGTGTCAGTGGCACTGTATTGTCCTCAAAGCGGGCAAAAAAGTTATTTAGTCTGCCTGGGAGCAGGACATCCTGGTCCGTGACTGGGCTGGATTTCTTCCTGTAGTCCGTGATTGACTGTAGACCCTGCCACATGCCTCTTGTGTCTGAGCCGTTGAACTGAGATTCTACTTTGTCTCTGTACTGACGCTTAGCTTGTTTGATAGCCTTGCGGAGGGAATAGCTGCACTGTTTGTATTCGGTCATGTTACCAGACACCTTGCCCTGATTAAAAGCAGTGGTTCGCGCTTTCAGTTTCACGCGAATGCTGCCATCAATCCACGGTTTCTGGTTAGGGAATGTTTTAATCGTTGCTATGGGAACGACATCTTCAACGCACGTTCTAATGAACTCGCACACCGAATCAGCGTATTCGTCAATGTTGTTGTCTGACGCAATACGAAACATGTCCCAGAAAACAACAGTACGCAGTAGCGTAAAAGAGGGGTTAGCCAATGTGCAGGAGCACTGGTTGGTCGGCCCAATTGAGGTAGTATGTACATGAATGTATAGTTAAAGTTACTATGCATATCTGATAAACAGAGAGCAGCAGCGTAAAAGAGGGGTTGGGGGGCGGCACATAATGCAAATAGTCCAGGTAGCCATTTGATTACCTGTTCAGGAGTCTTATGGCTTGGGGTAAAAATTGTTGAGAAACCTTTTTGTCCTAGACTTGGCACTCCGGTACCGCTTGCCATGCAGTAGTAGAGAGAACAGTCTATGACTGTGGTGGCTAGGGTCTTTGACAAAAGGTAGCTTAGCCCCAGTGATGTACTGGGCCATACGCAATACACTTTGTAGTGTAGTGCCTTGCGGTCAGAGGCAGAGCAATTGCTGTTCCAGGCAGTGATGCAACCAGTTCGATGTTCCAGCTGAGAACCTTTGGAGGATCTCAGGACCCATGCCAAATCTTTTTAGTTTCCAGAGGGGGAATAGGCTTTGTCGTGCCCTCTTCACAACTGTCTTGGTGTTACTCTGATTCCAAGCCTAAAAAAAGGAAGCAGAACGGACAAACAACTTCTCTATTTCCTTTTCAAAGCTTGAAATAAATCAACACATCCCTTTAACTGTGCTTCTGAGTGAGGGGGATACAGAGGGCGAGCGTAGAGCCTCGGTTGTGTGTGTGTGGTTGGTTGTGTGTGTGGTTGTGTGGTTGGTTGTGTGTGTGTGGGGTTGTGTGTGTGCTTTTTTGTGTGTGTGTGTTTGGTTGCGTGTGTGGTTGGTTGTACTGTATGTGTGTATGTGGCTGGTTGTGTGTGTGTGGTTGGTTGTGTGTGTGTGGGGTGTGTGTGTGTGTGTGTGTGTGTGTGTGTGTGTGTGTGTGTGTGTGTGTGTGTGTGTGTGTGTGTGGTTGGTTGTGTGTGTGGGGGGATGTGTTTGTGTGTTTGTGTGTGTGTGGTTGGTTGTGTGTGTGTGGGGTTGTGTGTGTGTGTGGGGGGGGGTTTGTGTGTGTGTGTGTGTGTGTGTGTATCAGGACTAAGCCGGACCCTCTAATGAGAAGGCAGTAGTGAACTCTTAGGTCCCCCGTCTGATCCCTGGACCTGCATGGGCTAATGGAAAAGAGGTCGCTTCCTTGCCGCACTAACTTCAAATAGATGCCATCGTCAGCACTGAGCTCCAGTATTTCTCTCTCGCTCTTCCTGGCGTGGAAGAGAAATTCACAACCTGTCACAGTGGAGGAGTTGTCCAGGTGACTCAACAGACCTCATACTGGGTCTTCCAGAACATAGCCATGCTGCTAACTACCGCTTTGTGAAAATATGCTCTGTTGAATCAACTAAATGGCCATGGTACAGATAATTGTTGGGCAATGACAAATTACAGGTGGATTTCAGTCTCAAATGGCGTTCTCTCTTTTACGTGCACTGGATATATGGGAAAAGTGGAAGCAATGCAGTGGATGCCTGCTGGTACCAGATGAATACTTTGACCTGCAGTGTCTTAGTCAGTGTCTCTCTCCTCAGGGGAACTGGCCAAAGCAAGATTCAGATACAGTACTAGACATTTCTGGAATGCATTCTCACCGATTATATTTTTGGCCTAGCTGGTTTTACACACAAAGACCTTCAACTAGAGAGTATCCAATGATTTTCTGAAATTGATTGTTTTGGTAAACACCCACCATAATGTGTGACATGGTCCTCCACCAAAAAGATATGAGCCCTACCAGAGGACTTTGGTGGCACCTTAATTGGGGAGGACGGGTTCGTGGTAATGGCTGGAGGGGAATCAGTGGAATGGTATCACGTACATCCAACATATGGTTTCCATGGTTTCTATGTGTTTGATGCCATTCCATTCGCTCCGTTCCAGCCTTTATTATGAGCCGTCCTCTCCTCTGCAGCCTCCACTGATCCATAAAGCATTTCGCTTTTGTTACTATCTACTAATGGGACCCATGTCGTCCAAAAAGTCTGTACATGGAACATTCTTCCTTCCAAGAGTCTTGATGATCATCGAGGTGCTTCCAGGTGGTTTTTTTTGTTGAACACTCGAGTCAACTTTTTGGACGACATGGGGGTCCCATTATGTCTGGCGAAAACCAAAACTCTGCATTCCACAGTAAGAACCACATACCTACGGTCAAGCATGGTGGTGGTAGTGTGATGGTTTGGGGATGATTTGCTGCCTCAGGACCTGGACGACTTGGTACTGACCCTGTAAATAGCTTCTTCTCGTGTTGTTATTACATTCTATTACTAGTTATACTGTTTTGATATTGAATACTGCATTGTTTGGTAGGACTTGCAAGTTAAGCATTTCACTGTACTTGTGTATGTGACAAATAAAACTTTAAACTTGAATTTCTGTATTGTTTTGCAGGTGGAATAGTTTAGAGAGGGGCCTCGTCATTAGTAACGGTAATCCACTTTGACTTTACTGCCCTCACAGCAATGACAAATCCTTCGAACATCAAGATTATGAGGAATAGTCTCTGCTGCTCTAACGAGATGTATTGGGATCAAAGCTACGGACTGCTGCCAAGACCTATTTGGTGAGACTCCAGGCAACTTCCCAGGTACAAAGACATATTTCACACAGCACTTTTAATTGTTAGGTGTTCTGTTTGTCCCTGCAGAAAGACATTTTAAAGGAGCAGAACTTTTCTGAACAGTAAATTTCTGGTGCTTTTGAAATGCAGCTCCCTGCTACTGTGGTACCCTTCAGCGTTCCACCCCAAACCCGAAGCTGATGTAGTCTATGCTCTGAATGGAGTGTCAGCCAGCCAAGTCCAAACCAAGACAAACAACTGTGTCCCCACAGTCAGCAATGAACCATATTAGTTCATCCCACAAATCCCCCAACCCCCCCCCCCCCCCCCCAGCTCCAGAGAAAGGTTTCTTTCCAAATGGCACCCTAATCCATATATAGTGGGCCTTGGTCAAACGTAGTGCACTTCATAGGGAATAGGGTGCATTTGGGACACAGTGAAAGTGTAGCTATCGAACTTTAGCTGTAAAATACTGAACATGTCAGATGCATTTTGCTGTCACGCTCCCGGGGTTACTCCAAGTGACAGATTAAATAATGAGATATCAAACATCCTCAGCCATATTCAAAACTCGCCCTCGCTTACTGTTTGGCCACTCATCCAAAATTTTTCTGGTGAGGTGTCATCAGAATTTAAGACCACTGAATCAAGATTTAATAACATATGCAGGCAATAAAATAAAGGACACTGGTGTGATTCATTGTTCCGGAGCTGCAGCCTGAGATGTTCCTGTGCCCGATTGATTTTACAAAAAAATTGGTGGCACATTTTTATGGCCGCTGGCGGGAGGAGTGGGGATTGTTTAGGGTCCGTTGTGGAAATAATGACATAGACAGGACGTGTCGGCATAAATCACGCTGGTCGCTGACGCCCGGCCTACCAGCCTTGCAGCTTCCACCATCTTAGAAACAAAGACATGCCATGTTCTCACCGACTGGAACTGTGGGGTTTTCATGCTTTTCCGCAATTATACAATTGCCTTAGATAAATAGATTTTGTTTAACAAGTAACATTTTTTTCTCTAAAATTGTTTTTTTATTGGCGTTTGTGTTTTCAATACTTTGTCTTTCCTGCCCTTGCGAGGATAATGACACTGAGCTTTTTCTATAAAGTTGTATGAAAAGAGAACACATTGGGATGGATATTATACCATTCCTCCATATAGAATATTTCCAGATGCTTGATATCCGTCAGTCTGAGTTTATTGCTGACAGGTGTATAAAATCGAGCACACAGTCATGCAATCTCCATAGACAAACATTGCTAGTGGAATGGCCTTACTGAACAGCTCAGTTATTTTCAACACGGCACCGTTATAGGATGCCACCTTTCCAACAGGTCAGTTCGTCAAATGTCTGCCCTGCTAGAACTGTAGGTGCTGTTATGTTGAAGTGGAAACTTCTAGGAGCAAAAACAACTCAGTCGCAAAGTGGTTGGCCACACAGGCTCACAGAACGGGACTGCCGAGTGCTGAAGCTCTTAGCGCATAAAAATTGTCTGTCCTCGGTTGCAACACTTACTACCAAGTTCCAAACTGCCTCTGGAAGCAACCTCAGCACAATAACTGTTTGTCCGGAGCTTCATGAAATGGGTTTCCATGGCCGAGCACACGCACACAACCCTAAGAACACCATGCGCAATGCAAGTGTCAGCTGGAGTGGTGTAAAGCTCGCCGCCATTGGACTTTCTCTGGAATGAAGAATCACGTTTCACCATCTGGCAGTCTGACAGAAAAATCTGCGTTTGAAGGATGCCAGGAGAACGCTACCTTCCCCAATCCATAGTGCCACTATAACGTTTGGTGGAGGAGGTATGCTGGTCTGGGGCTGTTTTTGTGGTTCGGGCTAGTTCCCTTAGTTCCAGCGAATGTAAATCTTAATTCGACAGCATACAATGACATTCTAGACAATTCTGCGCATCCAACTTTGTGGCAACAGTTTGGGGAAAGCCCTTTCCTGTTTCAGCATGACAATTCCCCTGTGCACAAAGCGAAGCCCATACAGAAATGGTTTGTCGAGATTGGTGTGGAAGAACTTAAAACCTGTTGTGCCTATGGGTTCCCATGCGGGAACTACACCCCCCCGTTCAGCTGAAACGGTGGCACAGGGAATGCAAAAATATTCTCAGAAATATTTAACCTCCACATATTAACAAGTCCAATACCACAAATGAAAGATAAACATCTTGTTCATCTACCCAGCGTGTCAGATTTTTTAAATGTTTTACGGCGAAAAAAGAGCACATATTTACGTTAGACCACCACCAAAACAAAGACAAAAGGCAGCCATTTTGCCCCACAAAATATAAAATGATAAAAGCAGGATAAAAAAAAAATCATTGACTAACCTCTTGAAAATCTTCATCAGATGACAGTCATATGACATGTTACACAGTACATTTATGTTTTGTTCGATAATATGCATTTTATATCCATAAATCTCGGTTTACATTGACGCCATGTTCAGAAAATTCTCAAAAATGTCAGGAGAAATTATAGAAAGCTACGCCAGATAACAGAAATACTCATCATAAACTTTGACTAAAGATACATGTTCTAAATATAATTTAAAAGATACACTGGTTCTTAATGCAACCGCTGTGTCACATTTTTTTTTTACGTTACGGAATTAGCCTACCATGCAATAACGTGAGACGGCGCTCAGACGTAACAATATTTCTCCGCTATGTTGGAGTCAACAGAAATACAAAATTACAACATAGATATTCCCTTACCTTTGATGGTCTTCGATCAGAATGTATTGGAAGGAGTCCTACTTCAAGAATAAATCGTTTTGTTTCATATTGTTCAATTCTAGTGTCCATGTAGCTGCATTTGCTGCCACTTTCAGCTCAAATGCCCAAAAAATGACTTCTGTTCCAGAATAATTGTGCATCAAAACTTCCAAATTACATATTACAGGTCGATGAAACTGGTCAAACTAAGTGCAGAATCAATCTTCAGGATGTTATAATCATACAGATCGAATATCATTCCAACCGGGACATCCATGTTCATCTGAGGCTGATTGGAACAAAGGAAGCACTCTTTCCTAAGCGCGCCTTCACGCACTTGAAAATCTTTGCGACACTTACAACTTTTCATCCCATTAGGTCAAAGTTCACAGCATATGCTCCATTCCACTTTCTACTGAATGAGGACATCTAGGGGAAGACATAGGAAGTGTTTCCAGATCCATAACTTGTTGGGAAGGGAGGGGGCGATGATGTCAAAGTTGCCCCAACTTTCAGGATTCCAAAACTAGTTTGGAAGATTGCCTGCCCTGTGAGTTCAGTTATACTCACAGACATAATTCAAACGGTTTTAGAAGCTTCAGAGTGTTTTCTATCCAATAATAATAATAATATGCATATACAGTGCCTTGCGAAAGTATTCGGCCCCCTTGAACTTTGCAACATTTTGCCACATTTCAGGCTTCAAACATAAAGATATAAAACTGTATTTTTTTGTGAAGAATCAACAACAAGTGGGACACAATCATGAAGTGGAACGACATTTATTGGATATTTCAAACTTTTTTAACAAATCAAAAACTGAAAAATTGGGCGTGCAAAATTATTCAGCCCCTTTACTTTCAGTGCAGCAAACTCTCTCCAGAAGTTCAGTGAGGATCTCTGAATGATCCAATGTTGACCTAAATGACGAATGATGATAAATACAATCCACCTGTGTGTAATCAAGTCTCCGCATCAATGCACCTGCACTGTGATAGTCTCTGAGGTCCGTTAAAAGCGCAGAGAGCATCATGAAGAACAAGGAACACACCAGGCAGGTCCGAGATACTGTTGTGAAGAAGTTTAAAGCCGGATTTGGATACAAAAATATTTCCCAAGCTTTAAACATCCCAAGGAGCACTGTGCAAGCGATAATATTGAAATGGAAGGAGTATCAGACCACTGCAAATCTACCAAGACCTGGCCGTCCCTCTAAACTTTCAGCTCATACAAGGAGAAGACTGATCAGAGATGCAGCCAAGAGGCCCATGATCACTCTGGATGAACTGCAGAGATCTACAGCTGAGGTGGGAGACTCTGTCCATAGGACAACAATCAGTTGTATATTGCACAAATCTGGCCTTTATGGAAGAGTGGCAAGAAGAAAGCCATTTCTTAAAGATATCCATAAAAAGTGTCGTTTAAAGTTTGCCACAAGCCACCTGGGAGACACACCAAACATGTTGGCAACAATGCAAAATGTTATGTTTGGCGTAAAAGCAACACAGCTGAACACACCATCCCCACTGTCAAACATGGTGGTGGCAGCTTTATGGTTTGGTCCTGCTTTTCTTCAGCAGGGACAGGGAAGATGGTTAAAATTGATGGGAAGATGGATGGAGCCAAATACAGGACCATTCTGGAAGAAAACCTGATGGAGTCTGCAAAAGACCTGAGACTGGGACGGAGATTTGTCTTCCAACAAGACAATGATCCAAAACATAAAGCAAAATCTACAATGGAATGGTTCAAAAATAAACATATCCAGGTGTTAGAATGGCCAAGTCAAAGTCCAGACCTGAATCCAATCGAGAATCTGTAGAAAGAACTGAAAACTGCTGTTCACAAATGCTCTCCATCCAACCTCACTGAGCTCGAGCTGTTTTGCAAGGAGGAATGTGAAAAAATTTCAGTCTCTCGATGTGCAAAACTGATAGAGACATACCCCAAGCGACTTACAGCTGTAATCGCAGCAAAAGGTGGCGCTACAAAGTATTAACTTAAGAGGGCTGAATAATTTTGCACGCCCAATTTTTCAGTTTTTGATTTGTTAAAAAAGTTTGAAATATCCAATAAATGTCGTTCCACTTCATGATTGTGTCCCACTTGTTGTTGATTCTTCACAAAAAAATACAGTTTTATATCTTTATGTTTGAAGCCTGAAATGTGGCAAAAGGTCGCAAAGTTCAAGGGGGCCGAATACTTTCGCAAGGCACTGTATTAGCAATTTAGGACAGATTTTGATGCAGTTCACTATGGGCACGCAATTCATCCAAAGGGGAAATACTGCCCCCTATCCCTAACCTTAACCCCATCGAACACCTTTGGGAGGAATTGGTACGCGAGCTGCGAGTGCCCGACCTCACTAATGCTCTTATGGCTGAAGTCCCCAGGGTAATGTTCCAACATCTAGTGGAAAGCTGTTACAGCAGTTAAGGAGGGACCAACTCCATATTATTGGCAGTGATTTTGGAATGAGATGTTCGACAAGCAGGTGTCTACGTACTTTTGGTCATGTAGATTTTTAGCTATTGTTTTGTACCCATTGCCTGATTTTAGAAGGTCAACAACCATTTGTCTCTTTCCGTTTGAGAGTTCTTTGACTTTCCCATGGTGATGGAAGACAAATTTATGTTTACCTGTTACCTCATTTTTATACCCCAGTGAAACAGGAAGCAATGGAAGGGCGCAATACAATTCCTTAAACTGAGATGAACTTCAAAAGTAGAATGTTAATGCAGGTTTAATTTTTGATTTATAAAAATGTTTAGGCAATAATATTGATACCTCTCTTTTCGATAATTGTTTTTATTACTTATTAAACAATATCACTTTCTCTAAGCAATTCATTGTATTATTATAATAGAAAATCATGAAAGAAATGTTTTGCATACAATATAGCGTGTTTGTATTATTTACTTTATCGTCTTTTTTTTCAAGGGGGTCAATAATCGCCTTCAAATCAAATTGTATTGGTCATGTACAGTACACTGTTTTTCAGGTGTTATGGCGGATGCAATAAAATGCTATAGGATTTAATGGCTGTGATGGGAGAAAACTGACAGTTACTCCATAATATTAACCTAAATGACAGAGTGAAAAGAAGGAAGCCTGTACAGAATACAAATATTCTGAAACATGCATCCTGTTTACAATAAGGCACTAAAGTAAAAGCACAAAAACGTTGTCCTGAATATAAAGTGTTATGTTTGAGGCAACTCCAACACAACAATTCACTAAGTACCACTCTTCATATTTTCAAGCTTGGTGGTGGCAGCATAATGTTATGGGCATGTTTGTCATTGGCAAGGACTAGGGAGTTATTCAGGATAAAATGTTTTGACTTGAAGCTGCATGAAAATCTAGGGCAAGACTTGAAAATGGCTGTCTAGCAATGATCAACAACTAGAGCTTGAAGAATTTATTAAAGAATAATTGGCATATATTGCACAATCCAGGTGTGCAAAGCTCTTAGAGATTTGCTACAAAGACTAAGCTGTAATCGCTGCCAAATGTTTCTAACATGTATTGCCTCTGAGGTGAATTCTTATCTAATCAAGATATGTTAGTGTTATATTTTAAATTAATTGAAAATAATTTATAGAATTTTCTTCCAATATGACATTAGAGAGTATTTTTTGAGGATAAAATTCATTTTAATCCCACTTTGTAACACCAATTTGTTTTGAAAAAGTCAAGGGGTGTGAATACTTTCTGAAGGCCCTGTATATCTACTTATAGGAATGATTTAATATGAAGATGCCTTTGTACTTAGCCCCTGCAGGAACAATGTGTACCCATTGAAATATTCATGTTTCCAATGGGAACAAATCGGTGAGCACATTCTGCGTGCACCGGCGGGGCCCTGAAAATCATGACCGGAAAGTAACAGACGTGAAGTTTCACGGGATACAAAATGCACAAAAAACGGTCTGCATTCAGTCGCCCGCTGCTGCCTCGGGTACAGAATGTCTGGAGTTAAAGTCTTCTGCTTCTGCTGATTTTACACGAGTGGGCGGCGTTTCTCATGCGAACGCACCTACCGCCATCTGTGTGCTCGTTATCTCACTGATATCATTCACAACACCAGGCTACATCCTCTCTCCAGGAGACAGTGACCACCCCTGTGTTGAGAAGAGCCTTCTAAATAGAAAGCCCACAACGGAGCTTTCACCTGGACCCTGTAGTATCGCCAAAGGCATCTTCAGGACATTATGAAAATAGTTTAATGTGCTGTTTTTATCATCAAACATCCAAGAAAATGTCCTTTTCATCGAGCACTGTTGCATATGAACTTGTTATCTTTATGAAACCTACATGTGGTTGGCCTACATTAACAGAGATAATAGATGTTGCCTCATGGTGAAGATAGATGCAAAGTTGTAATCACAGGGTTAAGTATTGGTCGTTGTCACAAAGCATCCTCGGTACAATTAAAACCGAGCTTCCCCCCCCATTACTGCTGTCATGACAACAAACCCAACTCACAGGCCTCCGGATTTCCTCATCACAGTGCTATAACTTGTTAATGAATAAATTAGGCACATTTGGGCAGTCTTGATAAAAAATGATGAGTCTAAACTTTTCACATACACTGCTGACATCTAGTGGCCAAAACCTAAATTGCACGTGGGCTGGAATAATACATTATGGCCTTTCTCTTGCTTTACAAAGATGATGGTACAAAAAAATACAGAAGAATGGTTGTTTTTTTCCTTTGTATTATCTTTTCCCAGATCCATTGTGTTATATTCTCCTACATTCAGTTCACATTCCCACAAACTTCAAAGTGTTTCCTTTCAAATTGTATCAAGAATATGCATGTCCTTGCTTCAGGGCCTGAGTTACAGGCAGTCAGATTTGGGTATGTCTTTTTAGGCAATTTTTTTTTTTTAAAGGGGCGGATCCTTAAGAGGTTTAAGTATAATAGAATATAATTGTAAATTGTTTTGGAGCATACAATATAGCTCAGTATTTGTATTATTTATTTTATAGTCTTTTTTGCTCATCTTTATCAAGCCAATCATTTTGGAGGTGACTGTTTATGTTTTCCAGTGATAGTTTCCAATTTTGAAACCATGAAATCGATATTAGTTAAAGGAAACATCAGTGCATTGTGTTTGACATTTCCTTTACTTTCAGTTAAAGGCATAGTTCACCTAAATGACAAAATTACAAATTGGTTTCCTTACCCTTTAAACAATCTATGGACAAGGTATGAGAGCAACCCATGCTTTAGCTTCCCTGGCACTATTTCCAAATGATAACATTTTAGCATTTGTGGCACAAATCCCATTCACGTCATGGTAGTGACAATTAGCATTTTTGACACATTTTTGACACATCATGTTCAAATCATTAAGTATATCTAAAATTGATTGTGAAGCTCAATAAAGTCACTTCTAGGTGATTTGAACATGATGAGCAAAAATTGCTAATATCGCTAACATGACTTGAATGATAATTGTGGCACAAATGCTAAAACCTTTAGCATTTGGAAACTGTGTCAGGGAAACTAAACAAAAGCATGGATTGCTGTCATAATGTACCTGTCCATAGACTGCTTACAGGGTAAGGAAACCAATGTGCTTTGCTGTCTGTAAGCATATATTATGGGTTTATCACTGGGTTGATGAGAGCTCTAGAGTCTGAGTACATAGAGTCACTTCAAGTAATTGTTTGATCTCTGAATGAAAAATATTATTTATGGGAGTCACTCTTGTCATAATGAGCAAATATAAATTATTCATAAACTGCCCCTCATACTCTAAACCTGCTTTGAACAAATACATTAATTTGATTTGATTTGCTCTGGTTGGCTGCTATCAGAAAGAACTGAGAAAAGAGATATGTTCTTATTTTCATCAAAGTCAATCTTATTTTGTACCCTCTTCACGATATGACTAAAACCATCTCTAGAAACCAGGGAGAAGTATTCATACCCAAATGAACAGTACACAATGCCCGATCCCCTATCCCTGCAACTCTATTCCCAGTGTACAACCAAACAGCATCACCAGTGCTTAATAAACACACATGGGTTGAGAGATATTCATAGCATTCTATGGTGAGATGACGCTCGGGTGTTTGGGACAGATAAGCCCTCTCCGTCTGTCTCCTCTCCCGCGGCACTCTCTGGAGGGAGCTGCGACACAGGGCCCAACAGTCATAAAGAGCAGGGATGAATAGCTAAATATCTGGGGAGAATCGCAGACAATTGTGCCAGAACAAGAGGCTGGATTGCCACGGGCCTGGGGCCTCATGTCTCCCGCCTGTCTCCGTGGCTATGCTGCAGATGGAGAGAGAGAGAGAGAGAGAGAGAGAGAGAGGCTTCAGCACCAGGGTGAGGGATAATCCTAGTGCAGAAGAGTCACAGACTGGGTTTTTTACATTATACACACATTAGTCATGCTGTATTTACAGGGGAAGTGCCATGTAACTCCTGATACACCGGAAAACATTGTGCCGGGGAACTAATGTGAGATTGCAACTCGCTGCTGTGAATGCGCTGTCATACTGAGGGGATTGTCGGCGCCGGCGTGTACCGAGGCTGTGATTACGGGCCGTAATTAAAGCAAAGATAAGACTCGTGCTGGGAGGTTAGCTTCTCTCTGGACTAGACATGCACAATACCCCCCTGAGATCATGTGCCTCATGACAGGCGAGAGGGGGTGTGTTGAGGATACATGGTAATGAACTAGAGGTCCAATCAGAGTAACAGGAAGTGACACTTTTGACCTTTGACCTAGGCCTTGGTGTATCCTCAGGACTGAAACGTGAAATCCTCACTATGTAACATGCCATGTTACCGCACACAATTAAAACTTGTTGAGGATAAGGGGCAGTATTTTCACTTTGGATGAATTGCGTGCCCATAGTGAACTGCATCTTACTATGTCCTAGATTGCTAAAATATGCATATTATTATTACTATTGAATAGAAAACACTCTGAAGTTTCTAAAACTGTTTGAATTATGTCTGTGAGTATAACAAAACTCATAGGGCAGGCAATCTTCCAAACAAGTGAAATTCTGAATGTGGGTCAACTTTGACGTCATCGCCCCTTCCTTTCCCAACAAGATATGGATCTGGTAGCACTTCCTACGCCTTCCACTAGATGTCCTCATTCAGTAGAACGTGAAATGGAGCTTTCGGTGTGAACTTTGACCGAATGGGCGGGGAAATAGTCACGGTCTTGGCAGAATGCAATTTCCCTGTGGCGCATTTCTCTGTGGGTGCCACCGTCGTTCCATTTGGCTGCAGATGAAAACGTATGATCCGGTTGGAACGTTATTGGATATATATGAAAATAACATCCTGAAGATTGATTCTCTACTTAGTTTGACCAGTTTATTCGACCTGGAATATATCTTTTTGAAGTTTTCGTGCGAGTTGTCCTGTACCAGCGTCAGCTTTTGGGCACATGAGCTGAAAGTGCTAGCAAATGCAGCTAATTGGACACTAATATTGGACATTAATTGGAACAAAACAACGATTTATTGTGGAACTAGGACTCCTTGCACTGCATTATGATGAAAGATCATCAAAGGTAAGGTAATATTTATGATGTAATTTTGTATTTCTGTTGACTCCAACATGGCGGAGAAATACTTTTACGTCTGAGCGCTGTCTCAGATTATTGCATGGTGGGCTTTTTTCGTAACGTTTTTAAAAAATCTGACACAGCGGTTGCATTAAGAACCAGTGTATCTTTAATTATATGTGGAACATGTATTTTTAGTCAAAGTTTATGATGATTATTTCTGTTATCTGGCGTAGCTTTCTATAATTCCTCCGGATATTTTGGAGGCATTTCTGAACATGGCGTCAATGTAAACCGAGATTTGTGGATATAAATATGCATATTATCGAACAAAACATAAATGTATTGTGTAACTTGTTATATGAGTGTCATCTGATGAAGATTTTCAAAAGGTTAGTGATTCATTTTATCTCTAATCCTGCTTTTGTGACTCTATCTTTGTCTGGAAAAAATGGCTGCGTTTTTCCTTTGAATTGGTGGTGGTCTAACATAAATATATGTTGTGTTTTCGCTGTAAAACATTTTAAAAATCGGACATGATGGGTAGATGAACAAGATCTTTCATTTGCTGTATTGGACTTGTTAATGTGTGAAAGTTAAATATTTCTAAAGAATATTTTTGAATTCCCTGCGCCACCTTTTCAGCTGAATGGGGGGGGTGGAGTTCCCCTCGGGGATCGCCTTGCCATAACAGGTTGTTAACCATAGCCCTAACATAACCCATCACCAAGGTAGTGGCTGTTTTCATCGCCCCAACATCACTACTAATACCATTTACTGTGACATTACATTATTTATTGTGGTGTTTTTGTTTTATCTTTGACATAGAAGTGGGGGGCTTTTCCTTCAGGAAAAACCTACTGGAGAAACACAAAAATATCAAATGTTCCATAACCTGTAGGTAGGTAGGTGTCACGACTTCCGCCGAAGTCGGCTCCTCTCCTTGTTCGGGCAGCGTTCTCCTCTCCTTGTTCGGGCAGCGTTCTCCTCTCCTTGTTCGGGCAGCGTTCTCCTCTCCTTGTTCGGGCAGCGTTCTCCTCTCCTTGTTTGGGCAGCGTTCGGCGATAGACGTCACCGGCTTTCTAGCCATCGCTGCTCCATTTTTCATATGTCCATTTGTCTTGTCTCGTTCCATACACACCTGGTTATCCGGGGTGTTGGCCAGGTTGCTGCGCCCATTACCTCACTGTGAAGGGGGGTCCTGTAAGGTTGCAGTGGTCGGCTGAGGCAGACAGGGCTTTTGGGCAGCTAAGAGCTCTGTTTACCTCTGCTCCCGTGCTGGCACATCCGGATCCCTTTTTGGCATTCATAGTGGAAGTGGACGCGTCCGAGGCTGGGATAGGAGCCGTGCTCTCACAGCGCTCGGGTACGCCATCTAAACTCAGCCCTTGTGCTTTCTTCTAGAAGAAGCTCAGCCCAGCGGAGCGCAACTATGATGTGGGGGACCTGGAGTTGCTGGCTGTGGTTAAAGCGTTGTAGGCGTGGAGCATTTGGCTTGAGGGGGCTAAACACCCTTTCCTCATCTGGACTGACCACCGCAACCTGGAGTACATCTGGGAAGCGAGGAGACTGAATCCTCGTCAAGCAAGGTGGGCCATGTTCTTTACCCATCGTGTGTTTACCCTGTCCAACAGACCTAGATTCCCAGAATAAGAAGGCAGACGCATTGTCCCGGCTGTATGACACAGAGGAGCGGCCCATGGATCAGACTCCCATACTCCCGGCCTCCTGCCTGGTAGCGCCAGTCATGTGGGAGCTAGATGCGGACATTGAGCAGGCATTGCGTACAGAGCCTGCTCCCCTCCAGTATCCTGTTGGGCGTATGTACTTTCCGTCTGCTGTCCGTGACCAGTTGATATATTGGGCCCACACGTCTCCCTCCTCTGGACATCCGGGGATCGGTCGGACGGTGCGCTGTCTAACTGGGAAGTACTGGTGGCCCACCTTGGCAAAGGACGTGAGGGTTTATGTTTGCTCCTGCTCAGTGTATGCCCAGTGTAAGACTCAGAGACACCTGCCCAGAGGTAAGTTACATCCCTCACCCGTTCCACAATGACCTTGGTCACATCTGTCGGTGGATTTCCCAACAGATCTACCTCTTTCACAGGGAAACACTACGATCCTGGTCGTTGTGGATTATTTCTCTAAGTACTGTCGTCTCCTCCCTCTGCCCGGTCTTTCTACGGCCCTACAGACTGCGGAAGCCCTGTTGACTCACGTCTTCCGGCACTACGGGGTGCCTGTGGTTTTAGTGTCGGATCGGGGTCCACAGTTCACGTCAAGAGTTTGGAAGGCATTCATGGAATGTCTGGAGGTCTCGATCAGCCTTACCTCAGGTTTTCACCCCGAGAGTAACGGGCAGGTAGAGAGAGTCAACCAGGATGTGGACAGGTTTCTGCGGTCCTATTGCCAGGACCGGCCGGGGGAGTGGGCAGCGTTCGTGCTCTGGGCCGAGATGACACAGAACTCGCTTCGACACTCCTCCGCTAACCTCTCCCCGTTTCAGTGTGTATTGGGATACCAGCCGGTTCTGGCGCTGTGGCATCAGGATCAGACCGAGACTCCTGAGGTGGACGACTGGTTGAGGAGCACGTAGGAGACATGGGAGGCTGCCCGTGTACACCTCCAGCGAGACGCGCGTCACCAGAAAACCAGCATGGACCGTCACCGCAGTGAGACCCCGGGTTTCGCACCGGGGCTCTCGACCCGTAACCTGCCCCTCCGCCTGCCCTGCCGGAAGCTGGGTCCGCGGTTTGTGGGGCCATTTAAAGTCCTGAGGAGGGTGAACGAGGTATGTTACAGTTTACAGCTTCCCTCTGATTATCGTATCAACCCCTTGTTCCATGTGTCTCTCCTCAGGCCGGTGGTGGCTGGCCCGCTCCAGATATCTGAGGTGCGGGAGGTCCCACCGCCCCCTTTGGACATTGAGGGGGCCCCGGCGTACATCGTTCGTTCCATCCTGGATTCGAGGTGTCGGGAGTGTCTTGGAGTGGGAGGGGTACGGGTTGGAGGAGAGGTGCTGTGTTTCGGTTGCAGATGTTTTGGATCCTGAACTGCTGCGGGAGTTTCACCGCCGGTGTCGGCGCGCTGCTGGAGCCGCACGTCGGGGGGGCGGTACTGTCACGACTTCCGCCGAAGTCGGTTCCTTACCTTGTTCGAGCTTTCTAGCCATCGCCGCTCCATTTTTCATATGTCCATTTGTCTTGTCTTGTTCCATACACACCTGGTTTTCATTCCCCCTAATCATCTACATGTATTTAGCCCTCTGTTTCACATCATGTTTTTGTGTGAAATTGTTCGGATGTTATGTGGTTTAGTTACGCGCTTTATTTTCTATGTTCCGGTTTTTGAGCACATTGGATGTTTTTAGTGCAGGGGAATGGGCAGGGTTTATGCAAATTAAATACTGTAGTATTTACAATAGCAAAAAAAGTGCAGTGTTTTTGTGGACTGTAGTGTTTTTGCCGACATTACTGTAGTATATAGCAGTGTTTTTTTTATTTATAATTCTGCAGTATTTACTGTAGTTTTCTACAGTATACTACAGCATTCTATAGTAAATACTATAGTAAATACTACACATGATTGAGGGATACTACAGTGTGTAGTATAGTATTCCACAGTTTATTTTAGAATTCTATAGTACTGTCTCCTTTCTGGGTATAGAGCGTGGCATCCCCCTCTCCCCCCCTCCGTCCTACACCCAGGTTCTGTTATCTCAGGTCGTAAATTCCTGAAGGAGACTCTCTCCTTCTTGCCATGCAGTATATAGAGAGAGAGTTTCACAGTAGAACAAAGGAACTTCTTCATCACAGAACTTGAGAACTGAACTATGTCCATGTTTTGGAGAATGTGTAAATGGTCGGTGGAGAAGCCAGCTACGACCCGGTCCATTTTGTTCCATGTTTGTGACCTCATAAAAGACAATACAGCCACATTACCATAAATCTGTTTATACAGGTGCCTCCATTATGAGGTTTGCGTCTAATTATTGTATAAAATGAATGAGAAAACATGCAGCTGTTCGTGAAATGATGTAATTATGTTAATGTGAGAGAATTGTATTCTCTTTAACCTGTTGCGACGACCAAACCCGGATCCGGGATTCTATTTATAGACCTAAGCTCATTACCATAACGCAACGTTAACTATTCATGAAAATCGCAAATGAAATAAATATGCTATCTCTCAAGCTTAGCCTTTTGTTAACAACACTGTCATCTCAGATTTTCAAAATATGCTTTTCAACCATAGGAAAACAATCATTTGTGTAACAGTAGCTAGCTAGCGTAGCATTTAGCGTTAGCATTAGCGTTAGCATTTAGCAGGCAACTATCACAAAAACAAGTAAAGCCTTCAAATAAAATAACTTACCTTTGAAGAACTTATGATGTTTTCAATGAGGAGACTCTCAGTTAGATAGCAGATGCTCAGTTTTTCCAAAAAGATTCTTTGTGTATAATAAATATCTCCGTTTTGTACATCACATTTGGCTACCAAAAAAAAAAAAAAAAAAAAAAACGAAAATTCAGCCCTCAAAACGCAAACTTTTTTCCAAATTAACTTCATAATATCGACTGAAACATGGCAAACGTGGTTTAGAATCAATCCTCAAGGTGTTTTTCCACATATCTCTTCAATGATATATCCTTCGTGGAAGCCTGGTTTCTCCTTGCTCTCAAATGGAAAAATAATTGCACCTGGCTTTACGCTCCAATTTCGACGCAGGGACACCAGGCGGACACTTGGAAAATGTAGTCTCTTATGGTCAATCTTCCAATGATATGCCTACAAATACGTCACAATGCTGCAAACGCCTTGGGGAAACGACAGAAAGTGTAGGCTCATTCCTTGCGCAATCACAGCCATATAAGGAGACAATGGAAAACAGAGCTTCAGAGATTCTGCTCATTTCCTGGTTGACGTATCATCTTGGTTTCGCCTGTAGAATGAGTTCTGGGGCACTTACAGACAATATCTTTGCAGATTCTGAAACTTCAGAGTGTTTTCTTTCAAAAACGGTCAATAATATGCATAGTCGAGCATCTTTTCGTGACAAAATATTGCACTTAAAACGGGAACGTTTTTTATCCAAAAATGAAATAGCGCCCCTAGAGATCCAAGAGGTTAACCTCTCTAGGGTATGTGGGACGCTAGAGTCCCATCTGGCCAACATCCAGTGAGGTTGCAGAGCGCCAAATTCAATTACAGAAATGCTCATTACAAATATTCTGAAAACAAAACATTTTTTACATAGGTTTAAAGATTAACTTCTTGGTAAACCAACCACAGTGTCATATTTATAAAATGCTTTTCGGCGAAAGCATACCTAGCCCAGAACATAGCCCAGTTGACAAATTATTACCAACAGTAACCAGCCAAGCAGAAGCGTTACAAAACTCAGAAATAGAGAAAATTAATCTCTTACCTCTTCATATGGTGGCAATCAGAAGACATTAATTTACTCAATAAATGTTCCTTTTGTTCAATGAAGTCTCTTTATATCCAAAAACCTCAGTTTTGTTAGCGCGTTTTCTTCTGTAATCTACAGGCTCAAACTCAGTCAAAACAATCAGACAAAAAATCCAAATTGTATCCGTAAAGTTCTTAGAAACATGTCAAACGATGTTTATATTCAAACATCAGGTTGTTTTTTAGCCTAAATGATCTATAATATTTCAACCGGACAATAACGTTGTCAATATAAAAGGTAAACAAGAAATGTACTTGCGCCTGAAAAAACTTGTTCACACTGGTCTTACTCCCTCATTTATAAGAATACAAGCCTGAAACGATTTATAAAGACTGTTGACATCTAGTGGAAGGCATGGGAACTGCACATGGAGTCCTAAGTCAATGGATACTGTAATGGCATTGAATAGAAAACTACAAAACCAACCCAAAAAACTGCTTCCTGAATGGATTTTTCTCAGGTTTTCACCTGCTAAATTAGTTATGTTGTACTCACAGACACTATTTTAACAGTTTTGGAAACTTTAGAGTGTTTTCTATCCGAATCTACCAGTTATATGCATATCATATCTTCTAGGCCCGAGTAGCAGGCCGTTTAATTTGGGCATGCTTTTCATCCAAAATTCTGAATGCTGCCCCCTACCCTAGAGATGTTAAAGTTTAACAGTCATTGGCCCGCTTGTAAGGGGGTGCGTGCTGGTGGCAGAGAAGTCAAGTGCAGGAGATCGAACTTGGTATAAATGGAGCAGTTTAGTGCTCAAAAACTCTGAAAACCAAATTATACAAACTAATAAAAGTGGGTACAAAACCCATCACACACCAGAACATAACTTGCACATAGCTTACAAACAAACAACCACCGACAAGGACATGAGGGGGAACAGAGGGTTAAATACACAACATGTAATTGATGGGATTGGAACCAGGTACAACACAAGACAATACCAAAGAAAATGAAAAGAGGATCAGCGATGGCTAGAAAGTCGGTGACTTCGACCCCCGAACGCCACCCGAACATGGAGAGGGACCAATTTCGGCGGAAGTCGTGACACCCGCCCCCATGAGCACAGACATGATGTGGCTCATGGGACAGCCCTTTTCTACTGTTCCGATTAATACCCCCACCTGAAGAAATCCTCTTTAGACCATACGTACCTCGGTCACCGAGAGGGCAGTTTTGAGTAGAGACCACAAAAACCTCAGTATAAGCTAAGGTTGTAATGGTTGTTGAATAACTAACCATACCACGTGGAGCATTGGCAACACGGGTGGAAATGGTTAAACTCTGAGACTATCGATCCTGACAGAAGAGGAGCAAACCTTAGATAATAATTACTAGTCTGTAGCTAGAAATTATGTACCATGGGATGCAAAGACCGACAACTACTGAAACATCTATTCTATAACAACATTTCTGAATGGTACTCTGAAGTACCCATTCTAACCGTGAAAGACTCCAGGGAAGCAGAGACGCTTGAATGAACTTTCCAACAGAAAGACGGATGATTCCAACAGAGATCACAACGAAACACTGAGTGTAAATATATATTAATTGCAATTATTCCTGAATGAGTGCGCATTCATGTGCAAAGGATTAGGATTTCAATTAATATAATTATCAACTGTGTAGTGACTCTTTGGTCTTTCCCGCCCTTCTCAGTCCACACCCACTTTCCTTTGTCCACCAAGCCGTCATATCGGCTTTGCCCACTAGGGAAACTCACCTATCATTTCCTTGTAACCATATCTACTGTGTTGTTTGTTTATGCATTTCTGTGATTATTTAGTTAGTTAGTAAATAAATGATTAAGACAATTGATGTACGGATGATTCATAGTAAAGGCTGGGTTAGTGCAGATAACCAACAATTTGCGACGTTTGGAATGGGACTAACGTGAGGTAAAGAATAATTCATTAATTAGAAGACTAATTGATCAGATATTAAAATATCTGAAGAGTCATATGAGGAAAATTAAAACTTTGTAATCTGAAGATTTTCCTTGGTGCCCCGACATCCTAGTTAATTACATTTACATGATTAGTTTAATCACTTAATAATAATTACAGAGAATTGATTTGATAAAATAAGTCTTCACTTTAATGATGCCAAAGACACGACAGTACATATTGCAGTATTTTATAGTCAACAGTTGTGTTTTGTCATCTGGGTGCTGTCACTTGAGACATTAAGTAGTGAAGTGGAAATCATTCATCTGTCCAAATGTGCCCATAACTATGCATGACTTTAGAGTAAGTATTTTACTGGAGAGAGGAAGAAAGGGAAGAAGAAGAGCTGTGGCGTGAGTTACAGATCACTTGCTCTAATGTTGACTTGACAGGAGCTGCACACACCGAGCTTTGTGGTGGAGGAAGCAGGTGTCCTTCACAACCGGTGCAATGGTAGAACCAACACCAGGAGCGGGTGAGTCCTGAAGCGTGTGAGTCCGGGAGCGTATGAGTCCAGGCCTGCCTGAGGAGAAAACCACAAACTGGCTGATTGTCCAAATTGAGCCGGGTTTCTGGTTTCACAAAGGGCTACCAGGGCGTATTCGTTTTGTAGAAGCAGCGCTCTGAGGCGGTATGGCTGGATAGTGCTCATAGGAGTGAGCAGGCCAAACTGGAGAAGAACAACTAGAATATTCAGGAAGGACTTGGGGATCGTCGAAGAGCACAGAGGAAATCAGACTCCACAATGCAGAAAATAAAGAAGAGATGGGTTAGAGAGAGAGAAATGTTATAGAGGGATAGAGGTTAGAGAGAGATTAGAGAGATTAGAGAGAGATAAAGGTTAGAGAGGTTAGAGAGAGATTAGAGAGAAAAGAGAGAGATAGAGCTTAGAGAGGTTAGAGAGAGATTCGAGAGTTTAGAAAGAAATAGAGGTTAGAGAAGTTAGAGAGAGATAGAGATTAGATGGGTTAGAGAGTGAGAAATGTTATAGAGGGATAGAGGTTAGAGAGAGATTAGAGAGATTAGAGAGAGATAAAGGTTAGAGAGGTTAGAGAGAGATTAGAGAGAAAAGAGAGAGATAGAGCTTAGAGAGGTTAGAGAGAGATTCGAGAGTTTAGAAATAAATAGAGGTTAGAGAAGTTAGAGAGCGATAGAGATTAGATGGGTTAGAGAGTGAGAAATGTTATAGAGGGATAGAGGTTAGAGAGAGATTAGAGAGATTAGAGAGAGATAAAGGTTAGAGAGGTTAGAGAGAGATTAGAGAGAAAAGAGAGAGATAGAGGTTAGAGAGAGTTTCGAGAGTTTAGAAAGAGATAGAGGTTAGAGAAGTTAGAGAGAGATAGAGATTAGATGGTTTAGAGAGTGAGAAATGTTATAGAGGGATAGAGGTTAGAGAGAGATTAGAGAGATTAGAGAGAGATAATGGTTAGAGAGATTAGAGAGAATAGAGAGAGATAGAGGTTAAATAGGTTAGAGAGAGATAGAGGTTAGAGAGAGGTTAGAGAGGAAAGAGAGAGATAGAGGTTAGAGAGGTAAGAGATAGATAGAGGTTAGAGAGGTTAGAGAGAGATTTGAGAGTTTAGAAAGAGATAGAGGTTAGAGAAGTTAGAGAGAGATAGAGATTAGAGAGGTTATATAAAGATTAGAGAGGTTATAGAAAGATTAGAGAGGTTAAAGAGAGAGAGGTTAGAGAGTGATAGAGGTTAGAGGGGTTAAAGATAGATAGAGATTAGAGAGAGATAGAGGTTAGAGAGAGAGGAGGGTTAGAGAGATAGAGAGGTTAGCTAGAGGAACCTCTTAAGTCTACCCCTTCCTTTTTCGAACATTCTGTTAAAAATCGCGCAACTTTTCAGCGTCCTGCTACTCATGCCAGGAATATAGTATATGCATATGTGTGGATAGAAAACACTCTGAAGTTTCTAAAACTGGTTAAATCACGGCTGTGACTATAACAGATTGTGTGTTTCATCGAAAAACGCAAGAAAAACTGCAAGAAAAACTGCTCTCTGAAAGCTAAAAATAATTTCCATGCGTCACTTTCATGGGTTGTTAAAAGGGCACAAAATTAATTATGGACCTGCATGCAATTCCTACAGATTCCACACGATGTCGCCATTGTCGTCATTTTCCAGGGAGTTTTTTCTTGGTAAATCCAACTAACTAGATTCAATTTCTTCCGGTCTCCACCAGGATGTTTTGAATGTGCACATTGGCAGCCATTGATTTGAAGACGAGGAGCTATTGAATACACATCGCCCTGTAATCATTTTGATAGATTATAAACGTTTACTAATACCTAAAGTTGGAATACAAAAGTATTTCGAAGTGTTTTGTGAAAGTTTATCGTCAACTTTTTTAATTTTAAAAAATGACGCAGCGTTTTAAAACGATGTTTTTTTCTGAATCACACAGCTTCCATAGAAAGCTATTTTGGGTATATATGGACCGATTTAAACGAAAAAAAGTCCCAATAGTGATGTTTATGGGGCATATAGGAGTGCCAAGAAAGAAGCTCGTCAAAGGTAATGAATGTTTTATATTTTATTTCTGCGTTTTGTGTAGCGCCGGCTAAGCTAAATCTTTGTTTACGTCGCATTCAGGCATTTTGAGGTGTTGCATGCTATCAGATAATAGCTTCTCATGCTTTCGCCGAAAAGCATTTTAAAAATCTGACTTGTTGGCTAGGTTCACAACGAGTGTAGCTTTATTTCAATACCCTGCATGTGCATTTTGATGAACGTTTGAGTTTTAACGAGTACATTTAGCATTTAGCGTAGCGCATTTGCATTTCCAGGTGTCTACTTGAGACATCTGCGTCTCAAGTAGGAGCAAGAAGTTAAGGTCAGAAAGGTTAGAAAGGTTAGAGAGAGGTTAGAGAGGTTAAAGAGAGGTTAGAGAGATGTTAGAAATGTTCAAAAGGTTAGAGAGAGGTTAGAGATTGGGAGAGTTAGAGAGAGAGAGATTAGAGAGGTCAGAGAGAGGTTAGAGATTAGGAGAGTTAGAGAGAGGTTAGAGAGGTCAGAGAGAGGTTAGAGAGAGGTTAGAGATTGGGAGAGTTAGAGAGAAAGAGGTTAGAAAGGTCACAGAGAGGTTAGAGATGTTAGAGATTGGGAGAGATAGAGAGAGAGAGGTTAGAGAGGTCCAAGAGAGGTTAGAGAGAGTGATAGGTTAGGTAGAGGTTAGACAGGTTAGAGAGATTAGCTAGAGGTAAGAGAGGGGGTAGAGAGGGGTTAGAGATAGTGAAATTAGAGAGAGGTTAGAGAGAGGTTAGAGGTTAGAGAGATTAGAGAGAGGTTAGAGAGAGAGAGAGAGTGAGAGTGGTTGGGGAAAAGTTAGAGAGGTTAGATAGGTTAGAAAGAAGTTAGAGACTGGGAGTGATTAGAGAGAGAGCTTAGAGAGAGATAGATGTTAGAGAGGGGATAGAGAGAGGTTAGAGAGGTTAGAGAGAGGTTAGAAACAGAGAGAGCTTAGAGAGATTGCAGAGGTTAGAGAAAGGTTAGAGAGATTAAATAGGTTAGCGAGAGAGATAGATTAGAGACAGGGAGAGGTTAGAGAGGTTAGGGAGAGAGGTTTGAGAGGTTAGACAGAGGCAACAGACAGAGATACTGTATCAATTAGAGAGAGGGGCTGAGCAACAGAGAGACAGAGATATCAATGAGAGAGAGGGGCTGAGCAACAGAGACCGAGATATCAATGAGAGAGAGGGGCTGAGCAACACAGAGACAGAGAGAGCAATGAGAGAGAAGGGGCTGAGCAACAGAGACAGAGATAGCAATGAGAGTGAAGGGGCTGAGCAACATAGAGACAGATAGCAACGAGAGAGAAGGGGCTGAGCAACATAGAGACAGAGATAGCAATGAGAGAGAAGGGGCTGAGCAACGTAGAGACAGAGATAGCAACGAGAGAGAAGGGGCTGAGCAACATAGAGACAGAGATAGCAACGAGAGAGAAGGGGCTGAGCAACATAGAGACAGAGATTGCAACGAGAGAGAAGGGGCTGAGCAACAGAGACAGAGATAGCAACGAGAGAGAAGGGGCAGGGAACATAGAGACAGAGATAGCAACGAGAGAAAGAGAGAGGGGCTGAGCGACATAGAGACAGAGATAGCAACGAGAGAAAGAGAGAGGGGCTGAGCAACAGAGAACCAGTGATATAAATGAGAGAGAAGGGGCTGAGCAACATAGAGACAGAGATAGCAACGAGAGAAAGAGAGAGGGGCTGAGCAACATAGAGACAGAGATTGCAAAGAGAGAGGGGCTGAGCAACAGATAATCAGTGATATAAATGAGAGAGAAGGGCTGAGCAACAGAGAAACAGAGATATAAATGAGAGAGAAGGGCTGAGCAACAGAGAAACAGAGATATAAATGAGAGAGAAGGGCTGAGCAACAGAGAAACAGAGATATCAATGAGAGAGAAGGGCTGAGCAACAGAGAAACAGAGATATAAATGAGAGAGAAGGGCTGAGCAACAGAGAAACAGAGATATAAATGAGAGAGAAGGGCTGAGCAACAGAGAGACAGAGATATCAGGCAAACGGAGACAGAGGCTACACCTTTAGCAACTGCCTTCCCAGCTGGGAAATAAATCTGTCAGCAGCAGCAGTTTGCCGGTTGGATGTTATGGCTGCTCTGCTAAACATACACCATCATATATCTGTTATGTAACCTTGAAACGGCCGTCATTGTGATGTGGCGGCAGTTTCATTGTCTTGCTCTTACTGTAGCTCGCTGGGGAATTGGCCAGCCAAAGGCCCAGGACGTTTATTTTATGTTGTGGTAAAAGGTGTGTGAGACTCTGATCTTATGCGTTGTAATTTTATCACATAGGCAAAATGCCTCTGATCTACCTAATGCTAATGGATCTGTTGTCTGTTGTTCTGCTGTATCGTTTGTATCTGCAGTGTGTAACTGAGTGTTGTGGTTTGAGGTAGGAGTTTCCCATATTTTCTTCACATACTTCACAATATAATACGTCTAGTGACGGTCCAACAAGGAAGAGATAAATGCCAACGTTCTGTTCATCATCTTTGAAAATATGGACGATGCAGTGGAGTTCCTTTGCGGAGTTCATTTTTATTTTTTACAACGTAGGCATTTATCCCGCTTACTCCACAGTTACCAAAGAAAACAACATAAAAGCACACATTTACCAGTAGAAATAGCTATTGTTTTGGTTGCTAGAGACGTGGCTCAGTCGTTTGTTCGATTAGTTTGATATTTATGTTCCGTTGCCATGCTCGCTGACAACGTTCTTATCCCTTGCTGGCTAGCTAGCCAACTAGCTACAGTTACACAGTCACGCCCTCTGCAGCCAGAATAACAGCAAAGGAGCTGGGTTTATTTTTACATTAATTTGGATACATCCTCAACAATGGACAGATAATGCCCGATGTTACCTGGCTTAGCTAGAAAAGTTTGCCTGCCCTTCAGGACACTAGTCAACACTGACGGTTAATTATGAGCAGATCAAATTGCATATCAAAACACTAGGCTAGAAGCTAGATAAATAGTTTGTTGCTAGGAAACCTGCCATTATGAAAGCAGCTGTTGAAACTAGAAACGTGGGAGGATTTGACAGCTTTAGCTGAAGCTCCAAAGAAAGATGACTCTGCAGAAAACAAATCAATGCTAGCTAGCTACAAGTTTTCCTCGCAGGACCTGCATTTACAATATATCAGATTTTAGTTTGTGTAGTTGTTGGTTTAGCTTTCTGTAACTTTGTAGCAAGTAAGGTCTGCTTATTGCTGAGTGCTTATTGCTTAGTGCTTAGTGCTTATTGCTTAGTGCTTATTGCTTCGTGCTTATTGCTTAGTGCGTCGTGATTATTGCGTTGTGATTATTGCGTCGTGATTGCAAGGTGTCCAGATATATCTTCTAACTGTACCATTATCTGGTTTTAATGTACATTCTAGAATGCCCTTCTAGCCAATCGGAAATTAGTATTCAACAATACTGTGGTATAATGCCTATTATAAACTGGGTGGTTTGAGCCCTGAATTCTGATTGGCTGAAAGCCATGGCATATCAGACCATATACCATGGTATGACAAAACGTTTCGTTTTTCTGTCCTAATTACATTGGTAACCAGTTTATAATAGCAGATATATTATACTTAAGCAATAAGGCCCGAGTAGGTGTGGTATTTGGCCAATGTACCACGGCTACGGGCTGTGTCCGGGCACTCCGCATTGCGTCATGCTTAAGAACAGCCCTTAGCAGTGATATATTGGCCAAATACCACACCTCCTCGGGCCTTATTGCTTAAGTATACCATATTTGACTAACTGTATGGCAGAGGTGACCTCCCACGTACTGTATGCAGGTCAATCATCCAGCACCGTATTCACCCAAATGGATTTACTTCACATTTTCCATCATCCCCTTCCCACAGACCCCTCACTGTGAACTATCTGCAGCTGGCCCTGCTGTGATGCTGTAATGTGGCGGGTTGAGAGCCATACAGAAGTGTTCTTCAGCCTCTCAGGGAATGTTTCTGGGAGATTTGTGTTAATAATCAAAGCCCAAGGGCGAGTGCAAAACAAGACCTGCATTTTCCCAATATTAGCTTTGTCAATAATGTAGTGCATCATTGTTTAAATGGGTGATCACTACATATGAGCGTCAGCTGAGGATTCGAGGGGGGCTGTGGGGATGTTCACTGAGGGCGAGGCTAGGGGTTCACAGTCCTGTGAAAATGCACAACAGAAATGCTGCGATACAAAGAGCGACATTTTGTCAACATGGACAGAGTAGATCGTTAGGGAACAGAATTTCAGTGTCACAGGAGATATTTAATTTGGGATATTTTTTTAAAGAGTCAGCTTTACTGTCAAGCAATAAAATATTGTAGTCGTTGAAAACTGTCACCCACCAGGTTTTATTGATGAAGAACTTCCGTATGTGGACAGAAATATCAATGCTACATCTTAATCTGCACAACATTCCTAATAGACATAAACTCTATCCAGAAAGAAGATCTCTTCAAGCATCTCTTTGTAATATGCACTTTGTCCTTGCTGTGGACTGTCAAAGGCACTGACATACCCATTGGGTGCTGGAGGGAATAAATAGCCTGCAAACCGGGAGGGGGTTCTGGGCAAAAGCAGACGTCTCCTTTTGATGGATCTGAAGACATTACATGGCGTTAAGCCTTGCATCTGCATGCCTAGGGGACAGGAAATCCAGGCCGCGCTCCAACGTTTCAGAGCCATGCACACCATGCGGACACAGAACAGCAGAACCTGGCTGGAACAGCCACCGCTGGGGAGGGGACCCTGTCCTCACTCGCTACCCACAATGCACAGAGCATGCAACAAGGCCCACCATCACAGGAATTGAAACAAAAGAGCGTACCTTTGTTGTTTCCTCATCACTGTGGGCTTCATTTTTCTTATTCACATTAAACTGGATGTTCAGCCAACGGAGGAAAAGCATACAGACAAGCTGCAGAAGCACACTGGCAAACAGACAGGACCGTACAACAACTGCAGTTTTGCTTTGGCCTCCCTGCAAGTCGGTATCATTACAACGAACGTCACTTCTTGTTCAATGGAATAGCAGCTCGATCCAACCCAGCAGCAGAATTATTTGAGTTATCTCAGTAGAAGTAACGATATTAGAATTGCAGGGAGTGGTGACAGGAAAAGCGCGGGGGTCCTTTGCTGGAAGGAACAGGGTTATCATCGCGAGGCAAAACCTTCAATAATGTACAGCGGTGGGGGGCACTGGCTGAATGTGCTGCTGAGAGGAGCACATCAGTCATACACTGCTTCTCTTTGAGTGAGGCTGAACCAGTTTAAATTATATGGAAACTGTTGAAGAAGTGTTTCCTGTCATGTCCTAATCAATAATTAAAGCGTTTTTATTATTCTGTTTTCTCGTCGTCACCCCCCCCCCCCCCTGCCCCATTTACCAACATCAAGTTTGTCTGATTTCAGTGAAGGGTTTCATTTCAATTCAATACACACAAAGATTGATCTTTAAAAAACAAAAAACAAATAGAGAAGTTTAACACGAAGGCAAAATGATTGTTTATTGCCATTCCGTCGTAGTGTTTGAACATTTTTCAATTTAACACACTTCGGCTTTCTGGACATCTCCAGGGCTGACAACAACATAATGATTATGTTTTTAATCTTCTGACGCGGAAAATGAGAAGGCAATAAAATATCCATTGAACTGCTGAGACAGGAGACATGAGGCTGTGGCTAAACAAAACACACAGCACATCTCGTAGGTGCAGAAAACCAATTACAAAGCTAATAGCAAAAGTACACCTAAAGGATGGCTTGTTTCCTTCAAGTCTTCCTGTTGTTTTTTCTCACTTAGCATTATTCACTAATTGCTCCTTGATCTAACAAGCAATTGATAATTGAGGCAAATTAACCCAAAGAGTCAATGCTATGTCCTCAAGGATCACTATCCATCAACCTTAGTGCAGGAAGGAAAACCTCTAGAAAAAGAAACATCTCAATGAGGTACCTTAATATATTTGCTGATTGGATGAAGACTGAGGAAGACTTAGTATATTTCCATGAGCTCATCCTGGACTGGGAGAGGGAAATGAGAATATTAACACCGATGTGCTCTGGGTTTACTTAGGCATTTGTAACAACAGCCCTTCCCCTCAGAGAGAGAATTATGACATTATGACAGCTAATCAAGTGAGGAGAAGATGGAACCGACCCGCTGCCTTAAAGGACGCTAAGATGGAGAGGAGAGGAGGATGGGGAGAGAACGTGGCCATCATCGATCCACTCGATCTCGGTGAGTACATCAGCCATCATTGTGAAAGGCCTCAGACGATCTCTTAATCTGACCAATGTACAGTATGTCCACCTACCTCAAAATCCTCTCTAAATGGTGTTGTCCAATAATACTCTCCTCAGCCTACATGAACACAATGTAATGACAGACAGGCAGATTCATAGACGCCTATACATCAAATCACATCAAGCTGCTTATCTATAATGAACAAAAATATAAACACAACATGCAATCATTTCAAATATTTTACTGAGTTACAGTTTATATAAAGAAATCAGTCAATTGAAATCAATTCATTAGGCCCTAATCTATGGATTTCACATGAGTGGTAATTCAGATATGCATCTGTTGGTCACAGATACCTTTTTAAAGAGGTAGGTGCTTGGATCAGAAAACCAGTCAGTATCTGGTGTGGCCAACATTTGTCTCATGCAGAGCAACACTGGATATAGAGTTGATCAGGCTGTTGATTGTGGCCCGTGGAATGTTGTCCCACTCCTCTTCAATGGCTGTGTGAAGTTGCTGGATATTGGCGGGAACTCCTCTTCAATGGCTGTGTGAAGTTGCTGGATATTGGCAGGAACTGGAACATGCTCTCATACTTGTCGATCCAAAGCATCCTAAGCTCAAAGGGTGACATGTCTGGTTAGTATGAACTGGGACATTTTCAACTTCCAGGAATTGTATACCGATCCTTGTGACATCGGGCGGTGCTTTATCATGCTGAAACATGAGGTGATGGCGGCAGATGAATAGCACGACAATGGGCCTCAGGATCCCATCATGGTATCTCTGTGCATTGGGTTTGTTGTCCGTAGCTTATGCCTGCCAATACCATAGGGCACTCTGTTCACAACGTTGACATCAGCAAACCACTCACCCACACGACGCCGTCTGCCCGACAAAGATAAAACTGGAATGAATCTGTGAAGAGCACACTTCTCCAGTGCGCTAGTGGTCATCAAAGGTCAGTATTATCAGTTATGACACCAAACTGCATTTAGGACACGACTCTGGTGAGGACAGCTAGCACGAAGATGAGTTTCCCTGAGACAGTTTCTGACAGTTTGTGCAGAAATTATTTGGTTATGCAAACCCACAGTTTCATTAGCTGTCTGGACGATCCCACAGGTGAAGAAGCCAGATGTGGAGGTCCTGGGCTGGCGGCTTATGGTAGAGAAATGAACATTAAATAATCTGGCAACAGCTCTGGGTGACATTCCTGCAGTCTGCATGTGAAACGCACGCTCCCTCAAAACTTGAGACATCTGTGGCATTGTGTGAGAAAACTGCACATTTTAGAGTGGCCTTTTATTTGTCCCCAGCACAAGATGCACCTGTGTAATGATCATTCTGTTTTATCAGCTTCTTGCCACACCTGTCAGGTGGATGGATTATCTTGGCAAAGGAAAAATGCTCACTAACAGGGATGTTTGGGATCTTTTATTTCAGCTCATGTAACACGGGACCAACACTTTACATGTTGCATTTATATTTTGTTCAGTATAGACTAGTCCCAGTCATCATCCCTGCGACACAGGTGACATCACTGGGTTGCCGTAATAGGGGGAGGCTGTTAAACTCAGTATAGTGGGGCGGAAGAAGGCTGCGATTACAATAGAAACCCTTATTGGCTGCATTCTGCCTGGACAGCTCAGGTATGGCAGGCCCATGGGCACCTGGGTGCACATGAGACAAGGGTGCCAGGTGGCTTGGCTGGCTGCAAGCTTTCGGACATGTCCCCTCTCTAGGGCCTCTCTGGTGGCCGGACCCGTGCTTCTTCACCATGAATGTGTGGACTCTTGCTGGAGCACAGTTAAACCCAAAGTGGAGGCTGTTGAATTCGCACAATCCCCAAAATGGCAGCCGAAGCAGCACTAATTACTTCCTTAATGATTTCCAATCTTGGCTGTGGCGTGTCAGTACGTCTTCATCATTATTAAATGATAAAATAAACAGATAAGAAACTCATTATGACTTGCTAACAGGACTCAGATGCTTCAGTCACATGGTTATGTGACAACAGCACCCGCTACTGGTCAGTGGGGCTAAATATACTGTGTATTGAAGTTACGCTGTTGAAAAATAGAAAGAATCACACCCAGGGTGTACTTTGACAGAATACATTTGGAATATCATGGAAGATTAAACTCTGGACTAGGACTAATAAGCAAAACGTTTGGAATATCATGGAAGATTAAACTCTGGACTAGGACTAATAAGCAAAACGTTTGGAATATCATGGAAGATTAAACTCTGGACTAGGACTAATAAGCAAAACGTTTGGAATATCATGGAAGATTAAACTCTGGACTAGGACTAATAAGCAAAACGTTTGGAATATCATGGAAGATTAAACTCTGGACTAGGACTAATAAGCAAAACATTTGGAATATCATGGAAGATTAAACTCTGGACTAGGACTAATAAGCTAAACAAATGTCCTTATGCGGAACAGCCCGTCCAAACACCTCCTTTAAAAACTGTAGGTGAGACAGACCAGATGATATATATATTTCACCACTCCACTCATCCACTAACGCCCCCCAGGGGGGTCAGAATGGGGGAGTCAGACTAGAGAGTTCAGACTGGGGGAGTCAGAATGGCAGAGTCAGACTGGTGGGGTCAGACTGGTGGGGTCAGACTGGGGGAGTCAGGTTGGGGGGGGTCAGACTAGGGGGGTCAGACTGGGGGAGTCATCTAGGGGGGTCAGACTGGGGGGGTCAGTCTCGGGGAGTCATCTAGGGGGGTCAGGCTGGGTGTGTCAGGCTGGGGGGTCAGACTGGGGGGGCGATGCCATCAAAATTGGAGGAGTTGAGAGGTTCTCCTGGCACGGTCAACATGGTCCGTATTTGATTGTAACTGAGGCAAAATGTCACAAAAGTGAAGGCTGAGGACTGGGCCCTGGGGTTCATCGGCTCGTTATCATGAGTGGGTGAATCGTACTGAGCGGGGCACTCAGAGGAACATGCTACTGAATCTCCAAGACATACAGCCTGTGAAGGAATTACATCTGTGATGTGTTTTTCATCTGTTTATAGGATGCATATAAAACACAGAGACATGATGTATTTTCCAGAACCCAGGTGTCTTCATCAGTTTGTTGTCGAATGCTTCTGGAGAAAAATGTGTTGAGTTTAAGCCACTACCCACACTGGCTGGTGTGAATCATATGGCTGGAAAACATGCTTCGTTACTTTAAACAAATATTCATCTGTAGGCTCTTGGTTGTCATGTGAGAAATTAAGGGCTGCTTGTCTTTGTGGACACCCATCCTTCTCTCTCACTTAGCTGCAGTAGGTGGTTATCATGAGAACAGACTTCACTGTCATTCAGAGGAGGCTGGTGGGAGGAGCTATAGGAGGACGGGCTCATTGTAATGGCTGGAATGGAATTAATGGAACCGAATGGAATGTGGTTTCCATATGTTTGATGTGTTTGATCCCGTTCCATTCATGCCATTCCAGACATTACAATGAGCCCGTCCTCCTATAGCTCCTCCCACCAGCCTCCACCGCTGTAATAATTCCCATGCAGCCGGGGCCGAGAGTGACCGTTAAATAACCAGGCTTGTCATCTAAAAGTCAGACATGAAAACACATCACAACACTCCTCTGCCACTGTCATTACAATTCCGCGTCAGTGTTTGAGGATTCCGTGATCGTCAGCCAGAGTGCCTTGATTCATCGCGTGACAAAGTTTTCATTTGGCCACAGGGTTGTCCAATCACCACTGACAACAGGCACTGAACCCAGCATAACCTGCCTTTAGCAGTAATCCTTGTTTTTGGGGGGGAGGGGGATTATTCAATATCGTAAATATCCCTGGAATATTCACCGGACAGCCTCCTATTCCTACGTGATGGCCTGGAAAGCTGACTGACGGTCAAGATGAATATGACATTTCAGAGACGTTTTGATATCAGTCTTATCACGACATTGATGTAATGAGTGGAATGTGCACATACGCTATAAATAGTCAATAAAATGCATCACGTTTATCCCCAGAAAAAAGGAAAATTAAAGAGAAAATGCACTGAGTGTACAAAATATTAGGAACACCTTAAGGACTGGACACTACAATGATACAGGCTTCCTTCCTTCCTGACTCGGTTCCTGGAGAGGAAGGAAACCGTTCAGGGATTTCACCGTAAGGCCAACGGTGACTTTAATAAACCAGTTACAGAGTTTAATGGCCGTGATAGGATAAAACTGTGGATGGATCAACAACATTGTAGTTACTCCACAATACTAACCTAAATGACAGAGTGAAAAGAAAGAATCCTGTACAGAATAAAAATATTCCAAAACATGCATCCTGTTTGCAATAAGGCACTAAAGTAATACTGCACAATTATGTGGCAAAGCAATTCACTTTTTGTCCTGAATACAAAGCATTATGTTTGGGACAAATCCAACAATACACATTACTGAGCATCACTCTCCATATTTTCAAGCATAGTGGTGGCTACATCATGTTATGCTTGTAATCTTTAACGACTGTGAAGTTTTTCCAGATAAAAAATATATGGAATAGAGCTAAGAACAGGCAAAATCTTAGAGGAAAACCTGGTTCTGTCTGCTTTCCACCAGACACTGGGAGATAAATTCACCTTTCAACAGGACAATAACCTGAAACACAAGGCCTAATACACACTAGAGTTGATTACCAAGAAGATATTGAATATTCCTGAGTTGCCAGTAAATGTGTTGACTTAAATCTTCTTGAAAATCCATGGCAAGATTTGAAAATGTTTGTCTAGCGATAATCAACAGCCAATTTGACAGAGCTTGAATGATTTTTTAAAGAACAATGTGAAAATATAGTACAATCCCTCTTAGAACCTTGTTAAAAAAAAGACTCACTGTTGTTTTTGGTGCCAAAGGTGATTCTAACATGAATTGACTCAGAGGTGTGAATACTTGTAAATTAAATATTTATGTATTTAATTTAAAACAAATGTGCTACAAATTTTAAAAACATGTTTTGACTTTGTCATTATGGGGTATTGTGTGTAGTTTTTTAAAATCCATTTTTAATTCAGGCTGTAACACAGAAAAATGTGGAATTAGTCATACCTTCTGAAGGCACTGTAGATTTATAAGAGATTTATGAGTTGCAGATTTCCTGTTTTCCACTGGCAGCCCGGCGCTCTGTGTTTATGAGCACCCATCATAATGATAAGCCATCTTGGTAATGGGCCCAACTGGCTATTGTTGCTAATGGGATTTGATTGGTCAGAATCGTCTCTGATCCAGATTTATTGGCGGCAGGGCCTGTCTTTGTCCTTGAGTTGTGGCCCTAATTATCTCCTTTCTCCTCTTTCCTTTCTCCTCTCCTCTATCCTTTCTCCTTTCTCCTCTCCTCTATCCTTGCACCTCTCCTCTCTTCTCTCCTTTCTCCTCTCCTTTCTCCTTTCTCCTTTCTCCTCTTCTCTCCTTTTATCTCTCCTTTCTCCCTTCTCCTCTTCTCTCCTTTCTCCTCTCCTCTATCCTTGCACCTTTCCTCTCTTCTCTCCTTTCTCCTCTCCTTTCTCCTTTCTCCTTTCTCCTCTTCTCTCCTTTTATCTCTCCTTTCTCCCTTCTCCTCTTCTCTCCTTTCTCCTCTCCTCTCTCCTTTCTCATTTCTCCTCTTCTCTCCTTTCTCCTCTCCTCTCTCCTTTCTCCTTTCTCCTCTTCTCTCCTTTCTCCTCTCCTCTCTCCTTTCTCCTCTTCTCTCCTTTCTCCTCTCCTCTCTCCTTTCTTCTTTCCCCCTTCTCCTCTCCTCTCTCCTTTCTCATTTCTCCTTTCTCCTTTCTCCTCTTCTCTCCTTTCTCCTCTCCTCTCTCTTTTCTCCTCTCTCCTCTCTCCTTTCTCCTCTCCTTTCCACTTTCTTCTTTCTCCTCTGCTTATTAGATGGTGCAGAAAGTAATTATTTCTCAGCCATTTTCATTCGGCATGCGTTGGCAGGCACCACTGGAGGCAAATAATTTATGAAAACTAATCTGCTAGGTGTGTTGATGGCCTCAGTTCAACTCTCAAATAGGTATTTAGCCACAGAGCTGGGTGGTTTAGTCCAAATCGCTCTCCCTCTCGCTCTCGCTCTCTGTCTCTCTTCATTTCCCTACCCCTCTATTTCTCTCTCTTGCCATAAATATCTCATTCTCTCCCTCTCTTTCTCTTTCCCCCCCCCCCCCCCGTCCCCCCGTCCCCGTCCATAACGGCCTCCTGTCTCTGCTGGCTCCATCTGTCCAGAGCATGAAGGACACTTTGCCTGCTGGTCAGTACAGGGCTGTGCTCAGACATTTTGCCCTCTGGTCAGTACAGGGCTGTGCTCAGACATTTTGCCCTCTGGTCAGTACAGGGCTGTGCTCAGACTCTTTGCCCTCTGGTCAGTACAGGGCTGTGCTCAGACTCTTTTCCCTCTGGTCAGTACAGGGCTGTGCTCAGACTCTTTGCCCTCTGGTCAGTACAGGGCTGTGCTCAGACTCTTTGCCCTCTGGTCAGTACAGGGCTGTGCTCAGACTCTTTGCCCTCTGGTCAGTACAGGGCTGTGCTCAGACTCTTTTCCCTCTGGTCAGTACAGGGCTGTGCTCAGACTCTTTGCCCTCTGGTCAGTACAGGGCTGTGCTCATACTCTTTGCCCTCTGGTCAGTACAGGGCTGTGCTCAGACTCTTTGCCCTCTGGTTAGTACAGGGCTGTGCTCAGACTCTTTGCCCTCTGGTTAGTGCAGGCCTGTGCTCAGACATTTTGCCCTCTGGTTAGTGCAGGGCTGTGCTCAGACATTTTGCCCTCTGGTTAGTACAGGGCTGTGCTCAGACTCTTTGCCCTCTGGTTAGTACAGGGCTGTGCTCAGACATTTTGCCCTCTGGTTAGTACAGGGCTGTGCTCAGACTCTTTGCCCTCTGGTTAGTACAGGGCTGTGCTCAGACTCTTTGCCCTCTGGTTAGTACAGGGCTGTGCTCATACTCTTTGCCCTCTGGTCAGTACAGGGCTGTGCTCAGACTCTTTGCCCTCTGGTTAGTACAGGGCTGTGCTCAGACTCTTTGCCCTCTGGTTAGTGCAGGGCTGTGCTCAGACTCTTTGCCCTCTGGTTAGTACAGGGCTGTGCTCAGACTCTTTGCCCTCTGGTTAGTGCAGGGCTGTGCTCAGACTCTTTGCCCTCTGGTTAGTACAGGGCTGTGCTCAGACATTTTGCCCTCTGGTCAGTACAGGGCTGTGCTCAGACTCTTTGCCCTCTGGTTAGTACAGGGCTGTGCTCAGACTCTTTGCCCTCTGGTTAGTGCAGGGCTGTGCTCAGACACTTTGCCCTCTGGTCAGTACAGGGCTGTGCTCAGACATTTTGCCCTCTGGTTAGTACAGGGCTGTGCTCAGACATTTTGCCTGTTGGTCATAGCTGACTCTAATATACACTACACTACCAAAATGAAGTGTACACCTGATTGTCGAACATCTCATTCGAAAATCATGGGCATTACAGTTTTTCCCAATTGTTAACACACGTTGGCTGAAACTACGTCTCAGGTACTCAAAACTCTAAACACAAAACAGTTAGCCAAACTCCAGAGACATCTTGCAAAATGAAACAAAGCAATCTAAATCATGTTCTCCCTGCTCAAAATGAAACTCTACCTACAAATGAGACAAACACACACACATTAAATGAATTAGTGACAACAGAGATCACACTAATGTGACACATTCAAAACACTACTATCATAACCTATTTAAGTGTAAAGACTAAGATTTTGTAGTTGTACTGTATATTGTTTGTGTGTACACAAGAAAGGAACACAAATGCAAACATAGCAGTTTTACATATCAACATGACTCAATAAGTTAAACAAAATACTGTAAAAATGCAAACATACAGTAAATATATTTTCCATATGCATAGGAAGAAAAATAGGCATATTAGTACTATTGTACTGTGTGAGATCAATTGTTAGGAATAGATAAAGAAACTGTCAAAATACAGTAAAATTTCAATCGTAAGTCAAGAAACAAAACCAGTGATGTCTGCTGTTTTGGTCCTGCCACAGATTTTCATCAACATCACAGGTGATATTCTCCTCGGCCAGACAGCGGGGGAAATATCTTCTGGCATGACGCATCCACCACCTGACATGACTGGAATGTCACCACAGGGTTCCTCCATTATCTGGAGAAGAACCATACGTTCATGGGGTTTGTGATCATACACCTTCCACTGCCATGCTGAAAACAACTCCTCAATGGGGTTGAGAAATGGGGAATATTGTAGGAGATAGAGAATTGAAAACCTGGGATGGTCATGGATACCAGTTGAGGGCCTGAGCAGCCATATGGAAACTCATGTTGTCCCAAGCTAGAACATACATTTGCTGCTCAGGATCACCTGGCGTCTCTCTGCTCAGGATCACCTGGTGTCTCACTGCTCAGGATCACCTGGCCCTCTCTGCTCAGGATCACCTGGCCCTGTCTGCTCAGGATCACCTGGCCCTCTCTGCTCAGGATCACCTGGCCCTCTCTGCTCAGGATCACCTGGCCCTCTCTGCTCAGGATCACCTGGTCCTCTCTGCTCTGGTTGAAAAAGATTGTCATGTAAGGTGTTCAGGAAATGAAGGAGAAGGGCAGTGTTGTATGGGCCAAGGGCAGCATAGCGATGGATGTGCCCATTGTGGCTCATAGCTGCGCATATGGTGATATTTCCACCGCCCTGGCCAGGTACCTCAATGATGACACATTGACCAATGATGTCCCTTCCTCTCCTCCTCGTCTTTGCTAAATTGAATCCAGCGTCATCTATGAATATGAGTTTCTGGGGGATGGGACTTGCATCCAACTCCATAATTCTCTGAAATGACATTACATACAGTAATTACTGTATAGTAAAGTTCACCGGCAACATCAGTGAGTCTCTAATGTTTCAGGAGTGTAATACAGCACAGTATTTACTTGCACATATTCGTACCGTTTATCCTTCACTCTTTGGGAATTACTTTCAAATTGGACTCTGTAGATTTGTTTCACCCCGGAGATGGTGTTTCTTTAAGGACGCGGGCTACGATTGATAAGCTCACTATGATGTTATGGAAGATGGCTGTGGTTTTAATAATCTGTTGTTGGATTTCCCGCAGTCCATTTTCACAATGGCAGCCTCCTGTTGGTCTGTAAATAGACTCCTTCTACCACCACGTGATGGTCATCTTTCAGTTCTACAAAAACAAATTGCATACAGTACAGTACAGTAATAGAGTATACAAGATAAACATGTTACAAAATAGTACAGCTCCCAATTTCATACAGTAATTGGGAGCTGTACAGTATATCCTAGTATATCCTACAGTATATATTAGAATCAGTCTTTACAGTGCTTTATGCTGTACTACTTGTTAAGAGCTTGGAAGTAAGAATTTCACTGTAAGGTCTACACCTGTTGTATTCGGCAATGTGACAAATACAATTTGATTTGATTTCCTCCATCACCAGCTCTACCTGCTTCCATTGTTCTCTAAACACAAGAGTATTCACCTGTAGCCTTTTATCCAAAAGTCTGATTTCAAAGTGAACATTTACGCAATTAGTGTTTGCACACGTGAGGAGTGAAAGTTTAGCTTGTTGAACAGTGTTGATTTTCATTTGCACACAATATACAGTATTTTAGTTGTGAAGGTTGTGCCGAAGGTAAATAATTGTGTGTTGTGTTTTGCCAAATGGTTGTTATAGAATTGCAATCTGAGTTCAAAGCAAAACATGTGCCAGTAGTATTGCAGATTTGGTGTCTGGTTCTGCTAAATGACTTACAGATTTGTGTCATTGTGCCTCATGGGCCAGTTTTAGTGTGTAAACAATTGGGAAAAACTGTAATATGGAGTTGGTCACCCCTTTGCTATTGTGGCTGAATGTAAGCAAGTCTCCGCAGCTGTAACGGCATTCAGAGGAACGGCATTCAGAGGAACGGCATTCAGAGGAACGGCATTCAGAGGAACGGCATTCAGAGGAACGGCATTCAGATGTGGAAGAAGGATCGGACCAAAGCGCAGCGTGGTAAGTGTTCATGATGATTTATTCAAAACGAACAAAACAATAAACGATGTGAACAAAACGAAAACCGAAACAGTACCGTGTGGCCCAAAACACTCACACGGAAACAAACACCCACCAACCAAAAGTGAAACCCAGGCTACCTAAGTATGATTCTCAATCAGAGACAACTAACGACACCTGCCTCTGATTGAGAACCATACCAGGCCGAACACAAAAACCAACATAGAAAAACAAACATAGACTGCCCACCCCAACTCACGCCCTGACCATACTAAAACCAAGAATAAAATAACAGAACTATGGTCAGAACGTGACAGCAGCAATGTTCCAACATCTAAAGCAGGAATTCCCAAACTGGGGTACGCGCAATGCTGTCTGGGGTACGCCAAATAAAAATGTGACTCACATTTAAAATATATATACGTATTTTTTTTTATTGAAAAAAAAAATCTTCACATTTTCAAACAGGCCATTTACATTTTCAAACAGTCCATTTATATTTTCCAACGGGGCTATACATTTGGGTGAGGTTTTTTTTTCTCGCCTGAGTAGCCTCGTTTCACTGCCAAAAATAAAATGAAACCATCTAGTGTTCAGTGAAATAACAACACAATGTCAAATACAGGTAGCCTCGTCAAATAATTAATATCCAATCACATTAATTAACTGTTACTCTCTTGCGGGAATTCCACTAATGGTCCGTAGGTAGCCAAACGTAGCTGCTGCTCATGTTGGTATCTGTACTGATGGTGCAAAAGCCATGACAGGGAGACATAGTGGAGTGGGAACGTGTGTGCAAGCAGTTGCTCCCGACGACACTTGGGTACTCTGCAGCATCCACCGAGAGGCTCTAGCTGAACTCGTGTATTTTCTGCAATGATATGAGCAGTGACCAAGTAACACTTTTACAACATACAGAAGAGTACTGGTTATCAAGGGGCAAAGAATTAAAACGTTTTTTGAATTGAGAGACGAGCTTAAAGTTTTCTTTACTGACCATAATTTTCACTTGTCTGACCGCTTGCATGATGATGACGTTTCTCACACGACTGACCTGTCTGGGTGATGATGTTTCTCACCTGAATGATCTGAATCTAGGATTACAGGGACTCTCCACAACTATATTCAATGTGCGGGACAAAATTGAGGCTATGATTAAGAAGTTGGAGCTCTTCTCTGTCTGCATTAACAAACAAACAGGTCTTTCCATCGTTGTATGGTTTTTTTTGTGTGCAAATTAACTCAAGTTTATAGACAATGTCAAATGTGATATAGCGAAGCACCTGAGTGAGTTGGGTGTGCAATTACGCAGGTTTTTTCCCGAAACGGACGACACAAACGATTGGATTCGTTATCCCTTTCATGCCCTGCCTCCAGTCCACTTATCAATATCTGAAATCGAAATTGCAATAAGCGGATCTGTGAAAATTGAATTTAATCAGAAGCCACTGCCCGATTTGTATATTGGGCTGCGCTCAGTGTATCCTGCCTTGGCAAATCACGCTGTTAAGACACTGATGCTCTTTGCAAACACATACCTATGTGAATGTGGATTCTCGGCCCTCACTAGCATGAAAACTAAATACAGGCACAGACTGTGTTTGGAAAATGATTTGAGACAGACTCTCTCCAATACAACCTAACATTGCAGAGTTATGTGCATCTTTTCAAGCATACCTTTCTCATTATCCTGTGGTGAGTCATTCACCATTTTTGATGAACAAATAAGGTTTTCTATGTAAGATGCTTAAATAAAGAGCAAAATTATTGATTATTATTATATTATTATTTGTGTCCTGGTCCTTTAAGAGCTCTTTGTCACTTCCCACGAGCCGGGTTGTGACAAAAACTCACACTCATTCTTATGTTTAATAAATGTATTGTGTAGTGTGTGTGTGTGGCAGGTTTACAATGATGGCAAAAAAACAACATTTGAGAGTGCACTGACCCTGGTGCTAGAGGGGGCACACAGCTTTCGGTGTCACACCCTGATCTGTTTCACCTGTCCTCGTTATTGTTTCCTCCCCCTCCAGGCGTCGCTTGTTTTCCCCAGTGTATTTATCCCTGTGTTTCCTGTCTCTCTGTACCAGTGTATTTATCACTGTGTTTCCAGTCTCTCTGTGCCAGTGTATTTATCCCTGTGTTTCCTGTCTCTCTGTGCCAGTGTATTTATCCCTGTGTTTCCTGTCTCTCTGTACCAGTGTATTTATCACTGTGTTTCCAGTCTCTCTGTGCCAGTGTATTTATCCCTGTGTTTCCTGTCTCTCTGTACCAGTGTATTTATCCCTGTGTTTCCTGTCTCTCTGTACCAGTGTATTTATCCCTGTGTTTCCTGTCTCTCTGTACCAGTGTATTTATCCCTGTGTTTCCTGTCTCTCTGTACCAGTGCATTTATCACTGTGTTTCCTGTCTCTCTGTACCAGTGTATTTATCCCTGTGTTTCCTGTCTCTCTGTACCAGTGTATTTATCCCTGTGTTTCCAGTCTCTCTGTACCAGTGCATTTATCACTGTGTTTCCTGTCTCTCTGTGCCAGTGTATTTATCCCTGTGTTTCCTGTCTCTCTGTACCAGTGTATTTATCACTGTGTTTCCAGTCTCTCTGTACCAGTGCATTTATCACTGTGTTTCCTGTCTCTCTGTGCCAGTGTATTTATCCCTGTGTTTCCAGTCTCTCTGTACCAGTGCATTTATCACTGTGTTTCCAGTCTCTCTGTACCAGTGCATTTATCACTGTGTTTCCTGTCTCTCTGTGCCAGTGTATTTATCCCTGTGTTTCCAGTCTCTCTGTACCAGTGCATTTATCACTGTGTTTCCAGTCTCTCTGTACCAGTGTATTTATCCCTGTGTTTCCAGTCTCTCTGTACCAGCTCGTCTTGTATGTTAGTCAAGTCAACCAGCGTGTTTTTCCCGTACTCCTTTTGCTATTCTCTTTTTGATAGTCCTCCCGGTTTAGACCCCTGCCTGATTCTGGGCTTCTTTCCTGCCTGATCATCCTGCCTGCCCTGACCTTGATTCTGCCTGCCCTGACCTTGATTCTGCCTGCCCTTCGGTAACTTTTTGACTCTGAACTGGTTATGACCCCTTTGCCTGTCCACAACCATTCTCTTGCCTTCCCCCATTGGATTAATACATATTGTAAGACTCCAACCATCTGCCTCCTATGTCTGCATCTGGGTCTCGCCTTGTGTCATGATAGGAGGTTGAATGTTTGAAGGGGTATGGGCCTATAAAAAGTTTGGAAACCACTGATCTAGAGGGAAGCCTTCCCAGAAGAGTTGAGGCTGTTATAGCAGCAAAGGGGGGACCACCTCAATATTAATGCCCATGATTTTGGAATGAGATGTTCAACAAGCAGGTGTCCACATACTTTTGGCCATGTAGTGAATCTCACTCTAATAAACACTACATGACCAGAAGTATCTCACTGTAATACACACTACATGACCAGAAGTATCTCACTGTAATACACACTACATGACCAGAAGTAATTGTAATTGTGTAATTGTATATCTAAGAACATTTCAAGCAGTCCACTCCTGTGTGTGTCAAGGTTTAGCTTCCCTTCCTGATCAATAGTGTTTCTTAACTGAAATCTTTCTCCGTCTCAACCCGAAACCCAATAGGCCTGACTGGGTAAACCTGGGCTCCACAAGCCCAGGTTTGTGTCATATGTAGTGGTGTGATAATGTTATACATAATGGTGTGATAATGTTATATGTAGTGGTATGATAATGTTATATGTAGTGGTATGATAATGTTATATGTAGTGGTGTGGTAATGTTATATGTAGTGGTGTGATAATGTTATACATAATGGTGTGATAATGTTATATGTAGTGGTGCGATAATGTTATATGTAGTGGTGTGATAATGTTATATATAGTGGTATGATAATGTTATACACAATGGTGTGATAATGTTATATGTAGTGGTATGATAATGTTATATGTAGTGGTATGATAATGTTATATGTAGTGGTGTGGTAATGTTATATGTAGTGGTATGATAATGTTATATGTAGTGGTGTGGTAATGTTATATGTAGTGGTGTGATAATGTTATACATAATGGTGTGATAATGTTATATGTAGTGGTGTGATAATGTTATATGTAGTGGTGTGATAATGTTATATGTAGTGGTTTGATAATGTTATATGTAGTGGTGTGATAATGTTATATGTAGTGGTTTGATAATGTTATATGTAGTGGTGTGATAATGTTATATGTAGTGGTTTGATAATGTTATATGTAGTGGTGTGATAATGTTATATGTAGTGGTTTGATAATGTTATATGTAGTGGTGTGATAATGTTATATGTAGTGGTTTGATAATGTTATATGTAGTGGTATGATATTTTTTATTTTATTTCACCTTTTTTTAACTAGGTAGGCCAGTTGAGAACAAGTTCTTATTTACAACTGGGGACCTGGCCAAGATAGAGCAAAGCAGTGCGACACAAACAACACAGAGTTACACATGGGATAAACAAACGCACAGTCAATAACACAATAGAAAAGTCTATATATAGTGTGTGCAAATTTAGTACGATTATGGAGGTAAGGCAATAAATAGTCCATTGTGGCGAAATAATTACAATTTAGCAATTAAACAATGGAGTGTTAAATATGCAGAAGATGAATGTGCAAGTAGAGATACCGGGGTGCAAAGGAGCAAAAAAAATAATAACAGTATGGGGATGAGGTAGTTGGGTGGGCTATTTACAGATGGGCTATGTACAGGTGCAATGATCGGTAAGCTGCTCTGACAGCTGATACTTAAAGTTAGAGAGGATGATATAAGTCTCCAGCTTCAGGGATTTTTGCAATTCGTTCCAGGCGGGGCTTACCTAGCAAAGACTTATAGATGACCTGGAGCCAGTGGGTTTGGAGACGAATATGAAGCGAGGGCCAGCCTACGAGAGCATACTGTCACGCCCTGACCATAGAGAGCCCTTGGTTCTGACCATAGAGAGCCCTTGGTTCTCTATGGTGTAGTAGGTCAGGGCGTGACTAGGGGTTGTTCTAGGTTATATATTTCTATGTTGGTGCTCTTGGTATGGTTCCCAATTACAGGCAGCTGATGTTCATTGTCTCTAATCGGGGATCTTAACCTGTTGCGACGACCAAACCCGGATCCGGGATTCTATTTATAGACCTAAGCTCATTACCATAACGCAACGTTAACTATTCATGAAAATCGCAAATGAAATGAAATAAATATGCTAGCTCTCAAGCTTAGCCTTTTGTTAACAACACTGTCATCTCAGATTTTCAAAATATGCTTTTCAACCATAGGAAAACAATCATTTGTGTAACAGTAGCTAGCTAGCGTAGCATTTAGCGTTAGCATTAGAGTTAGCATTAGCGTTAGCATTTAGCAGGCAACTATCACAAAAACAAGTAAAGCCTTCAAATAAAATAACTTACCTTTGAAGAACTTCTGATGTTTTCAATGAGGAGACTCTCAGTTAGATAGCAGATGCTCCGTTTTTCCAAAAAGATTCTTTGTGTATTAGAAATAGCTCCGTTTTGTACATCACATTTGGCTACCAAAAAAAAAAAAAAAAAAAAAAAAAAAAAACGAAAATTCAGCCCTCAAAACGCGAACTTTTTTCCAAATTAACTCCATAATATCGACTGAAACATGGCAAACGTGGTTTAGAATCAATCCTCAAGGTGTTTTTCCACATATCTCTTCAATGATATATCCTTCGTGGAAGCCTGGTTTCTCCTTGCTCTCAAATGGAAAAATAATTGCACCTGGCTTTACGCTCCAATTTCGACGCAGGGACACCAGGCGGACACTTGGAAAATGTAGTCTCTTATGGTCAATCTTCCAATGATATGCCTACAAATACGTCACAATGCTGCTAACACTTTGGGGGAACGACAGAAAGTGTAGGCTCATTCCTTGCGCAATCACAGCCATATAAGGAGACAATGGAAAACAGAGCTTCAGAAATTCTGATCATTTCCTGGTTGATGCATCATCTTGGTTTCGCCTGTAGAATGAGTTCTGGGGCACTTACAGACAATATCTTTGCAGATTCTGAAACTTCAGAGTGTTTTCTTTCAAAAACTGTCAAGAATATGCATAGTCGAGCATCTTTTCGTGACAAAATATCGCGCTTAAAACGGGAACGTTTTTTATCCAAAAATGAAATAGCGCCCCTAGAGATCAAAGAGGTTAAGGGTTCCCTGTTCCCACCTGCTTTGTGGGATATTGTTTTTGAGAGAGTGCATGTAGCACCTCAGTACTGCACGGTCGTTGTTTGTTTCTAGGTTTGTTTTAACACAGTGTCCAAAAAAGTGCCAGAAGTATACAGAATGGTGTCGTCTGCGTAGAGGTGGATCAGAGAATCATCAGAAGATATGCATATCATATCTTCTGGGCCCGAGTAGCAGGCCGTTTAATTTGGGCATGCTTTTCATCCAAAATTCAGAATGCTGCCCCTTACCCTAGAGAAGTTAAAGAGGGGGATTACCGTGACCGTGGCTTTCCAATCTTTAGGGATCTCAGAAAGAGAGGTTGAACAGGCTAGTAATAGGGGTTGCAACAATTACCACGGATAATTTTAGAAAGAGAGGGTCCAGATTGTTTTTTAAAGAGAGGGTCCAGATTGTCTAGCCCAGCTGATTTGTAGGGGTCCAGATTTTGCAGCAGAACATCAGCTATCCTGATTTGGGTGAAGGAGAAATGGGGAGGCTTGGGCAAGTTGCTGTGGGGGTTGCAGAGCTGTTGACCGGGGTAGGGGTAGCCAGGTGGAAAGCATGGCCAGCCGTAGAAAAATGCTTTTTGAAAATTTCGATTATCGTAGATTTATCGGTGGTGACAGTGTTTCCTAGCCTCAGTGCAGTGGGCAGCTGGTAGGAGTTGCTCTTATTCTCCATGGACTTTTGGGAGTTTGTGCTACAGGATTCAAATTTCTGTTTGAAAAAGCTAGCCTTTGCATTCCTAACTGCCTGTGTATATTGGTTCCTAACTTCCCTGAAAAGTTGCATATCGCGGGGGCTATTCAATGCTAATGCAGAACGCCACAGGATGTTTTAATGCTGGTCAAGGGCAGTCAGGTCTGGATTGAACCAAGGGCTATATCTGTTTTTAGTTCTAAATTGTTTGAATGGGGCATGCTTATTTATATTAATATATGTAGTGGTGTAATAATGAATATAATAATAAATAAATACAAATATCAGCACAATTTCACAGATTAGTCCTGTGGGTAGTTCTGAAAGTGAATACTGTTAATTTTATCTATGAAATTTTAAAATTTGATTACATAAAAACAACATTCCCTCGAGGAAATGTAATATAGTATAAACCTTGCTGAAAACCCTATCAAACAATATGACGTCATTGGTACGCCGTCGTTGTAAATAAGAATTTGTTCTTAATTGACTTGTCCATTTAAATACACAAAAAAAAACACAAAAAAAGAGACTGCGTTCATTTCTGAAGTTAACAATGTATGATCTTTTCAGCAAACGGAGCTTTGGGCAATGTTTCCTTCACACAACACAGAACAGATACTGTAAAACTACTGTAAAAAACGACTGTAAAACTACTGTAAAAAATACTGTAAAACTACTGTAAAAAATACTGTAAAACTTTGAACCTTTTATTTCAACAATGTACATCATAAAGAGAGGATTATTTAACCAGTTAAAGGGGCAATCTGCGATTGCTACTTCCATTTTTGTAACCTTTTTAAAATCATGATGTATACTCTGGTTACATGGTTAAAACTATATACAGTATATTTTGATATCATAGATGGTCAGTACGTGCATCCATAGCTCTGCCTATGAATTTGAGAGTGGTTACATTTCTCTAACCCATCCCTCAGCTGTTCACCGAAACAGGGGCGGGTGTTCGATTTGTTATTGGTTAAACTGAAAATGTACCCTTTAAATTGCAGGATACCTGCAATAGCGATTTGTAATTTGTAATTTGAAATAATATGGTTATATTTCTCACTGCCACGTGGCAGAGAGGTGGAAAAGACCCAGATGAGAAGCCACATGGCCATTCCAGGTGCCAGCGACAACGGCTGTGATGAGAGGAGAAAGCAGACTCACCTCAACCAAACATGTTGCCAGCCCTGTGACCTCAAACCTGCCACTGCTCTGCTACTTACACACAGTCACCACGTATTAGCTCTGCAGCCACTTACTACTGTAGTCACTGGTTTGGAGCAGACCTTGAGCAATAAAGCATACAACATGTGGATGAGTCCATCTCAAATTTGGCTTTAACTGCAAGATAATCCACATTATTTAGAGATCATTGAGCCAGAAATGTCCGGGAACTTGCAGGTGTCTTCGCTGCAACTTCTCTGCAAAAAGACATAGAGGTCGGCCGAGACACATATGCAAGACACGCACAAGGTCTTGAAAAGGAATGTAATATGGGTATAGGTAGAATGGAGTCTACTTTAAACCAAGCCTAAGGGACTTGGAGAAGGGGGAAGATAATGGTGAGGTTTATAGCCGGCACTTTTCAAAAGGAACACGACTGTAGCCAGAGGACAATCAGATTATTAGGATCTGTATGCAAATATGCACTTGAGTGAAGCTACGGCAGCTCCTCCTGCTCTAAACGATGAGGTATATAGAACTTACCTCCCAATTGGCACCCTATTCCCGATATAGTGCACTACTTTTGACAAAAGCCCGAGAGTCCATAGTGCACTATATAGGGAATAGGGTGCCATGTGGGACGGGTCCAGAAGAGAGTGGTGGCTGGCTACCTCTGAGGCATCTGTATCTCTGTAGCTCCATAGCTATATTATTATTAGGTGCTTCAACCAGTCAATTGTTCTCAATACTGCGGCTGAGTGTGTAATACTTTGGGAAAGCTTAAGGTGTAGAAACGTGGGTACACATACTGTATGAACATATCAAATATAGAAATTATTACACACAAAGCACTACACTCTTAGAAAAAAGGGTTCCAAAAGGGTTCTACATAGAACCCAAAATAGTTCTACCTGGAACCATCAAAGGTTCTACCTGGAACCAAAAAGTATTATTCAAAGGGTTATCCTTGGGGGAAAGCCGAATAACCCATTTAGGTTCTAGATAGCATCTTTTTTTCTAAGAGTGTACGGTATAGACAGACACGCACAGAGAGGTGTGTTCATTCTTCTACAGACGCATACAGAGAAACGAACACGAAGAGCACATGCATTCAATACTGTGATAATATTCAATACTCTGCACATCAATAAAAAACACACACACACACACTCGGGGGTACACAAGCAAAAACACACTCTCTCTCTTTCTCTATCACACATACACACAAACACACACACAAACACACACACACAGCTCGATGAAATGAAAGTCAGTAATTTTCCTCACCGCCCCCAGCTAAACAGTAGCTTTAACCCATTAAGCAGCACAGGCTTGTAGCAAACATGTACTTGACAGAAAGACCGGCCTACAGCTGGCATCTATATCATACCCGCTTGGGTTTACACAACCTCTGCGAATCACACATCAGCGTACAACATATGGCATTGAATTGTATGGAATATTAAAATGAGTCATCTTGCCTGTGTCCCAAATGGCACCCTATTCCCTATGTAGTGCACTACTAGGGCCCATAGGTCTCTGTTCAAAGTAGTGGACTATGTAGGGAATAGGGTGCCATTTGGGGCACAGACCCTATATACTGTAAAGCAGTGGAGGCTCCTCCTCAGTGAATTTCCTAAAAAATAATAATCGCAAAACATTAAAAAAGTTATCAGATAAAACTAAATATAATCTCGTCACCAAATAATTGATTAAAACACTATTTTGCAAAGGTCTACAGTAGCCTCAACAGCACTCTGTAGAGTAGCACCATGGTGTAGCCGGAGGACAGCTAGCTTCCCTCCTCCTCTGGGTACATTGACTTCAATACAAAACCTAGGAGGCTCATGGTTCTCACCCCCTTCCATAGACTTACACAGTAATTATCTTGCAGCATGAACTGACATTCTGTCCATCCAATTAAAGGATCAGAGAATTCATATAGTACTGAAAGCATAGGCTACATTTAGCTAGCACCACAGTGTATACAATGTGGTGAGTAGTTGACTCAAAGAGAGAGAAAGACAATAGTTGAACAGTTTTGAACAAATTAATTTCTTCCAAAATGAAGGAGAAGCAAGAGAGATGTCGAGAGAGAGGGATTATCTTTTTTTTCAGTTTCACAAGCTTAGCTAGCAATTGCAGGTAGCTAGTTTAGCCTCAAGCAGAGGGATGCCATGTTAGCTAGCTGGCTATGACTTCCTAACACAACACTGGAACTCTTCCAAATCAAGGTAAGCTTTAGGTTTTACTAATTTCTTGCTACCAGGGCCTGCCGGTGTAACTGCTTATTGTACACTGTAGCGTTGCTGCATGATTGTAGCGGGTTTACTAATGCAATACTTCTATTAGCTATGCTGACTATGACTTTACTTTAGCTACTATGGTGACAACGATGTAGGCTGTGTGTAGTGGCTTGGCTTGAAAAGTTTATTTTTTGCCTGGTCACGTACAGCTAATGTGTTGTGCATTGAAGTCCACAAGTGGAGGGAAGTGGTGAGAGGAGGAGAGCGCATAGATGCAAGGAATACAACGTGGCTTCTATGAAAGTGAACTGTGTTTACGCGTGATCAATAGTGTGTATTCATTCCGCTGATTCTGTTGAAAAACGTTTCTTAAACGGAATTTGTCCAATATAAACTTGTTTGCAACTGCTGGATTAATGATTACACCCTACATCAGCTAGAGGAGGGCGAGAGTGTGCAAGGTGCTATTGAATGTCACATTTTTCTCCTGACCTGTGTGCACCTATGTTGTAAACTTTCATTCATAGGCTATGTTGTGCAACTTTATGATGGGTACAGGGAAAATGTGAGTATCATGTAGTAGCCTAAACCTATCGATGTTACATTGAACTGGGTGAATGGAATATGAATGAGAGTCATCCAATATGCTGTAATAGAAATAAAGCCATGCTCCCTCATCTTAAATGGCAATGACCACCACTTAAAAAATACAAATAAAATATTTCACCTTTATTTAACCAGGTAGGCTAGTTGAGAACAAGTTCTCATTTACAACTGCGACCTGGCCAAGATAAAGCATAGCAGTGTGAACAGACAACAACACAGAGTTACACATGGAGTAAACAATAAACAAGTCAATAACACAGTAGAAAAAAAGAAAAAAAAGAGTCTATATACATTGTGTGCAAAATGCATGAGGAGGTAGGCAAATAATTACAATTTAGCAGATTAACACTGGAGTGATAAATGATCAGATGGTCATGTACAGGTAGAGATACTGGTGTGCAAAAGAGAAGAAAAGTAAATAAATAAAAACAGTATGGGGATGAGGTAGGTAAATTGGGTGGGCTATTTACCGATGGACTATGTACAGCTGCAGCGATCGGTTAGCTGCTCAGATAGCAGATGTTTAAAGTTGATGAGGGAGATAAGTCTCCAACTTCAGCGATTTTTGCAATTCGTTCCAGTCACAGGCAGCAGAGAACTGGAAGGAAAGGCGGCCAAATGAGGTGTTGGCTTTGGGGATGATCAGTGAAATACACCTGCTGGAGCGCATGCTGCGGGTGGGTGTTGCCCACTGCTGTAAAGAGGACATGCAAGCTGTGAACTAGCTAGGATTACTGTACACAGTGTGTTCATGGTATGTGGTAAAATGTGGAGAGGATTGCAAACAAGTCAAGATTCCTATAGATATGGCATCAAGGCTGTAGGTGGTTCCGCTTGGGGAAATAGAGGTATGGAGTCTGCATTGGAACAATATTGGTTTCGGTTGGAGAAAAGTGGTCTGAGTAGGAAATGCTTGAATAGGATTTTCATGTCTTCAGGCATGCAGTGAGCTGTGTTAAGTATTATGTAACGATATACAGTAATTGAGAAATTGCCCTCAATCTTAAAAATAACTAGTTATATCTATCTAGTTACATTTTGGCCTTTTAAACCCATTGTTACATATATGTAACATTGTCTTTAAATACCTGGTCTCTGTACACGATCAATACGTTCCACTTTCATGCAGTAAAATGGCCAAATCAAATTGTATTAATACTTTTCATCATTTCATAATTACTTAACTTTTTTTTTTTAACCCCGCTGTCAACTAGGTGTTGTTATATTTCGGTCTTGTGTGATGTATGTAAAGTGTAATATTTGGATGAAAACTCAAAATTAACTATATTTCTATCTGACAGGTGTCATTTTTTTAAGCCCATAACCATTTGTGTGAATTGTATACTTTTGTTTCAAAGTAGATTTGTTTAAGACTACCAAGAAACACCCTGTGTGACCCTGATTTTGCTCACTGCAGTAAAAGGTTAAAACCTCTTAAAGTCTAAGCCTTGGGGGGAGGGTTCTACTATATGTAATTGTTTTAAGATGGTCATAGCATGGATCATTTAGCTATTTGATTTTGGACTTTAGGACCCCTGTATGTATAAACATATATGTTTTTTGGTTGGCACAAAACTACCTCCATACGTCCATCATTTTTTAAAAACCAGTACCGTTTATCTTCAGGCAAGTCCCGTGACACTTGTGGGGGCCGTAGTGCAAAACAGAGAACACTATCTTGTTTGTAAGAATCTCAACTTTCCATTTGTATGTTTGGACACTACAGACAGAAGTTGGCCCATCAGCGAGTCCCGCCTTCAAACAAGTCCCTTGAAGCTTGTGTGGTTCGTAGAGCAAAACGGTGAACATCACCTTTCCATAGAGTGGTCATAGTAGTTTGTAGGCTAAACAGACATTTGGGTGAGAAGACTTTCAGGATGTGTCATAGTCGGATAAACAACACTGTATCTCGGCCACCTTCCACCGCAGATGCGGAAGGCTGAGCCTAGTCACAAAAACACATACATCCATTTGCCAGCCAAAGAGAGGAGTCACAAAAAGCAGAAATATAGATAAAATTCATCACTAACCTTTGATGATATTCATCAGATAACACGACACTCACAGCATGTTACACAATACATGTATGTTTTGTTCGATAAAGTGCATATTTATATCGAAAAATCTCAGTTTACATTGGCGTGTTACGTTCAGTAATGTTTTGCTTCCAAAACATCCGGTGATTTTGCAGAGAGCCACATCAATGTACAGAAATAGTCATCATAAACTTTAATATAAGATACAAGTGTTATGCACAGAATTAGAGATATACTTCTCCTTAATGCAACCGCTGTGAAAAAGCCAACCATGCAATAATCTGAGTACGGCGCTCAGACAACAAATCAAGCCATACAGATATCCGCCATGTTGGTGTCAACAGAAGTCAGAAATAGCGTTATAAATATTCACTTACCTTTGATGATCTTCATGAGAATGCACTCGCAGGAATCCCAGTTCCACAATAAAAGTTTGATTGATTTGATCGATAAAGTCCATCATTTATGTCCAAATACCTCCTTTAGTTAGCGCATTCAGTTCATAAATCCAAACTCACGAGGTGCGGGCAGGTCCAGGCGAAGTTCAGAAGAAAAGTCATATTACAGTTCGTAGAAACATGTCAAACGTAGTATAGAATCAATCTTTAGGATGTTTTCATCATAAATCTTCAATAATGTTCCAACTGGAGAATTCCTTTGTCTTCAGAAATGCAATGCAACGCAATGGATCAGCTCATGCCACTCTGGCAGACTCATTCAGCTCCCATTCCCCCCTCCTTCACAGTAGAATCATCAATCAAGGTTCTAAAGACTGTTGACATCTAGTGGAAGCCTTAGGAAGTGCAATATGACCCTATAGACACTGCATATTCGATAGGCAATGAGTTGAAAAACTACAAACCTCAGATTTCCCACTTCCTGATTGGATTTGTCTCAGGTTTCTGCCTGCCATATGAGTTCTGTTATACTCACAGACATCATTCAAACAGTGTTAGAAACATCAGAGTGTTTTCTATCCAAATCTACTAATACTATGCATATATTAGCAACTGGGCTTGAGTAGCAGGCAGTTTACTCTGGGCACGCTATTCATCCAAACGTGAAAATGCTGCCCCTATCCCAAACAGGTTATTAAGAAGAGATCCCAAATAAGTAATTGTGGCACAATCTAGTGGCCGAATTTGTACTTAAACTATCGGAGATTGGTGCTGAATATCATATTCTGTTCCTCCGAATGGTCTTCTACACTGTCAAAAAGGTGAGTTTGTGCAATTCAATGCATGCAACATACTCATACGATGTCCAGAGATGACGAGTACATTTCCTAAGAAAGATATACATTTTTGGCAAAGTATAATCACTTGAAAATGTGTTACGTATATGTAATATGGGGCATTAAGTGATGCAAACCCCACATTTGCATAGATATTTTGTATACCAAAATGTTTCAGATTTTTTTTTTTTTCAGGAATATGTTATTTGGGGTCTAACTCCTGATTTTGAATACACTGAAGACTGCGTCCGAGTTTCTAAGGTTTTAAACAGCTACAATACCGCAAATGACTGATATGAACAAACAACATTCTGCCATTGGTTACTCCTCCCAAGCCTCCAGCGAGCACTCCATAATATACGCCTTTACAATGATTTGCCTGTGCTTGAAAACCTTTCAGTCTCAGCTCCCTATAGGTTATCTCACTCCCAGTTCCTGTATCTATCTAATGAGTTCAAAGGTTATTAGAGGGAGAAAGACACAAATTGATTTAGCCTCATTAGTTTGCCACTAGTTTGTTTTCCTAATGATCCACCCCCCTAGTGCTAGGAACAAAGACATCTTCAGGGTCTGTAGGAGCTTTAAGTGTGATGACAGGCATCCTGCGCCATGGGTGGCTGGAGGAGAGGATGAGAGAGGGATGGGAGGAGAGGAAGCGAAGAGGAGAGATTGAGACCCCCCGACGTGTGGCGCCCCACCTGCTCCCCGCCTGTCCTCGTCGGATCGCATATGGTTGACGAGATGGAAAACGAGGAAATTAAGATATCATATTGACATCCTACTCAGCGCCTCCCAATCGCTCCCTCCCTCCAGTCTGTCTCTCTATCGCTCCATTGAGTTCCCTCATTCTCCGTCTTTTTTCCACACTTTTTTTCTCTCTCCCTCCCCCTCTCAGTCACTCATCCTCCCTCACTCCCCACATCTTACTCTCTCCATCCCTCCTCCATCTTCCTCTCTCCATCCCTCCTCCATCTTCCTCTCTCCATCCCTCCCCCATCTTCCTCTCTCCATCCCTCCTCCATCTTCCTCTCTCCATCCCTCCTCCATCTTCCTCTCTCCATCCCTCCTCCATCTTCCTCTCTCAGTCCCTCCTCCATCTTCCTCTCTCCATCCCTCCTCCATCTTCCTCTCTCCATCCCTCCCCCATCTTCCTCTCTCCATCCCTCCTCCATCTTCCTCTCTCCATCCCTCCTCCATCTTCCTCTCTCTATCCCTCCCCCATCTTCCTTTCTCCATCCCTCCCCCATCTTCCTCTCTCCATCCCCCCCCCCCCCCCCCCATCTTCCTCTCTCCCAGCTTCAGACATGTCTACAGGGGGAGACTAGTGTTCTTTGGCTCAGCCTCGTTTCCGGTTTGGATTTTTCTTTGCCTTTGAAGTCCTTCATCACCCTGTCCTGTGCCCTCCTGCACTTCGCCCCTTTGCGTTCATCCCCCGCTCATCTCCTCCTTTGTCTGTGTGTTTGTGTGCATGTGTTTGTTTGTTTGCTGGCGGGAGCAAACCCATTAACATTGTAAACAATGTGCCAGGATTGCTTTGCAGAGCTCCAACACAGACAGAACAATGAGACAGATTTTACTGGATGTATAAATGTGAAGCATCCGGTTGGCATTTCCACTCACTTCCAAATATGGTAGTGAGAGGAAGCCCACTGGTGGTTAGTGGGAGAAGATGGAACGAGATGGATTGTGACCGACATTCTGCAAATTTTCTCAACAATTAAACATTTGATCTCAATACTGTTTTCTGTTCCCAAAACTAGATACTGTTTTGAATAGAGTGGACTAAGTTTTGTAGACTCTACTCTTTGCAAAAGTTTTGAAAAATCGCATTGTTTAGGAGTGCGAAGGTGAATTGAGTTCTTGCACACGCGCACTTCACAGAGTAGGCGTTCCCTAACGGAAATAAGCATGTGTATGCTAGAGCGCACCAATAGGATATCGCTACAGCGTGCTTGGCTCTGCCCACCTCCTTGCTTGTTCTGCACACTATGACTCATTTGTTCCCACTGGAAATGACAAGCTGTGGTTTATCTTGGTTTAGTTATAAAAAAATATTTGTCTCCGATGTCCATCTGTTGATATACAGTATATGTCTCCTTTCTCAACCGACATGTCATCTGAAATGTACTGTGAGTGACAGCGGCTTTCCCTGGGGGCGAGAAATGCAGTGGGAGCTCTGATGAGCTGTGACTCCTGGAAGACTGCAGAGCTAGAGGAGGGGAAGGATGGAGAAGAGGGGTGGGATGGGGGGGGGGGGGGGTGTAGGGAAGTGACTGCAAGTGGCTCGGAAAGGAATCAGTTATTCTTCTCTTCCTGGAGGTGCTCAACAATGGAAAACATTAGTCAGTGATACATCTTTAATGGTACTTTATGGGGCTTGTCTGATGAAACAATGGAGCCTTTCACAATGAGCCAGATTAATATACCAAACTGGGGGAGTATCGGATGGGAGGGGAGGGGAGAGGAGGGGAGGGGAGGGGAGGGGAAGATGGAGTGAGAGAGAGGAGGAGGAGGGGTTATAGGGAGATGAGAGTGAGAGATAGAGGAGGAGGGTTTATAGGGAGATGGGAGTGAGAGAGTGGAGGAGGAGGGGTTATAGGGAGATGGAGTGAGAGAGAGTAGGAGGAGGGGTTATAGGGAGATGGAGTGAGAGATAGAGGAGGAGAAGAGACACCAGTGTGGGAGGTTAACTTGATGATGTTTGGGTAACATGAAGGATTGTTAAGTGGACATCTGTAAAGTAGTACCACAGCCAGATTGCCTGGTTGGTTCTAACCCGCCAGTAAAGTTGTTCTGTGAGCAGAAAGGAACAGATGATTGTAGTGAAGGAGCAGTATAAATAGTATAGTACACTCAACAACATGTATTATGAATGCATGAACAAATGGTCTTTTAATGTCACAGCTTCTGTTGAGGTAGCGCACAGCTGATGCATGCTCGACAAATTGACAAATCCAGCAGACATCCCACCCCATCCCCTTCTTTCTGTCATCTTGTTGTACCTTCAGCCTTCATAGCCATCTCCTATAGCTGCTGAACAAGACGCATTAGGAAAGGGATGGAAGAATCCACTCTAAAGGGTTGGAGGGGGGAGAGCAGAGAAGTGACTGATGGTTGATGAGGCAGCTCTCCCCCCTCCTCTGCCTGTGTCCTTGGTACAGTCCGTGTTCTGGGCAAGGCCCCTCCTTATGCACGTACTATACCAGTCACTTTTACTGTTATGTAAATGAAGCAGAAGCTCATCTACAGTAAAAATATGGTGAGCCAGAGGGAGATGGAGGGATGGTGGCGGGGGGTGGAGGAATGGCGGCAGGGGGGGGGGGGGTGTTCTTCAGCTTGTCTGACTCCCAGGATGGGGGAATCAATGTCATCGAGTGAGCTCTGAGGAAGAGAGGGTGAGGGGGGGAGAGGAGGACAGTGAGCAGGAGGGGGGTCATCATTAACAAACAGAACAAGGGGGCTGCCGGGGCCTTCGATTAGTCCAGCCGTGCTCAATAGTGGCCCAATGGAGTTTCTCCAAGGGGATGACAGTGAGTTGTGTCGGGAGGCAACGTTAGGGAGCCAGGGAAGATAAGCCTATCACTGGGTTTAAATCTTCCAGTAAGGCTGAAAATAGGCGTTTTTTTTCCTCTGGTCCCTCCAACAAAAAGGTAGATTGGGTAGGAAGGCAAATTGCCAGGGACAGGATAAGTCTGAAGCTAAATATTAGGACAGGAAAATAATGTGGATATTACTTTTTCAAATGGGCAATATTTTTCAGGAAATGTCTTGTTTACATGGTCTATGGGGTGCTCTCCAAGGTCTTTTTTTTTTTTTACTAGGATTCAGAAACAAATCCCCATGCCATACCCTCTGGGTGAACTCCTTTTCTTCCTGGCTGTAGTGACCAGTGGACTGGCGTCAGTACACTACAGTACAGTCTCATTTTGAGCGAAGCTCCTTTTTCACCAACAGACTCAACCCTAGTCTCAGCATGTACTTTCGGTCTCTGTGTTTATTATAAACATCAAAGTCCGAAAAGTCCGTTGTTTTACTATAGTTAGTTTGATTATAATGACTTGTCTGTGACAAGACAAAAAGAAAACCTGCCATGGAACATATGTCACGGATTTGGCCTGGAGGAAGAAAACATTAAGAAATATACTTCCTTCACTGCTACCCTCTGCCTAGTCACGCATGTGTTTTTCCTCCAATCACCTGGAACTGATGATGCCCCAGCCAGAGCCACCCCTCCAGCGGTGTGAGCTACGGTCAGAGAACCGTGGGGAAGGAAGGAAGAAGCTCAGCATCGCCGGATCAAGCCCTGCTCGTTCCCACCTCATCCTCTACGTCAGGGGTGTCAAAGTCAAATGGACGGAGGGCCAAATAAAAAAATCAGCTACAAGACGAGGGCCGGACTGTTCGAATGTTCATTGAAAAATTTTTAAATGACGCATATAGTCTAGTGAACCTAATTGAACCTACTGAAAACCTAACAAATATATTACAATATGATCAGATAAATAAAGCAATATTTTCTTATGGCTCTGTCAGTAATCTTTAATTTTCAACAGACACAAAAGACAAATTTCCTTTATATAAATATCCCCATAACATGAACATTAAATGAAAGAAACCGGTATTCAAGGCACCATCAGTAGACTATATTTTCTATTTTAGCAAAAGTGGGCTAAATTTACTTCAAAGAAAAAACAATAATAGCAATTTTCTATCATCCACTCAACTGAAATATTTTTAAAATATAATTGGATTGAAATACAAAAAAATAAAGTGCAAAAATCTATTAATCAAAAACAACACTTTGTTTAAGGAGAAGTAACATGCAGTGAAAACAAATATTAAATTTTAACTTTTAAACTTGAACTGAGTAAAAACTCTAAATATGTGATTGCACAGTAATGTTCACTTGTTTGAGGTTGAGGGTGATACTTGGTGGTGTCCCATCTTTTCCACAAGTTCATCAATGTTCGGGGTAAGGCTCTGAGCTGAAGAAATCCTCAGAATTGAGTGGAGGTGTTCAGCAGTAAGTCGACTTCTGTGTGATGTTTTGTTCAGGTTCATCAAAGAAAACAGTTGTTCACACAGGTATGTGCTGCCAAACATAGACAACGTTTGAGCAGCCTGGATGCGCAGCTGGGGCATTGTGCCGGGGAGGAAACGGGCGAACTCCGCAGCACCCACTGCCGCATATTTTGCCCTCAGTGCATCATTGCATTGGAGGTCAATCAACTCCATTTGGAGGTTTGG